>NC_052314.1:39092641-39252641 GCF_016432855.1 Salvelinus namaycush | reverse complement strand
CTACACCCTCCATTAATGTCTGTCTACACCCTCCAGTACTACTGTCTGTCTACCCCCTCCAGTACTGTCTGTCTACCCCCTCCAGTGCTGTCTGTCTACACGCTCCAGTACTGTCTGTCTACTCCCTCCAGTACTACTGTCTGTCTACACCCTCCATTAATGTCTGTCTACACCCTCCAGTACTACTGTCTGTCTACCCCCTCCAGTACTGTCTGTCTACCCCCTCCAGTGCTGTCTGTCTACACGCTCCAGTACTGTCTGTCTACTCCCTCCAGTACTACTGTTGTCTATCTACTCCCTCCAGTACTACTGGCTGTCTACACCCTCCAGTACTGTCTGTCTACCCCCTCCAGTACTGTCTGTCTACCCCCTCCAGTACTGTCTGTCTACACCCTCCAGTACTACTGTTGTCTATCTACCCCCTCCAGTACTACTGTCTGTCTACCCACTCCAGTACTGTCTGTCTACCCCCTCCCGTACTGTCTATCTACCCCCTCCGTACTGTCTGTCTACCCCCTCCAGTACTGTCTGTCTACCCCCTCCAGTACTACTGTCTGTCTACCCCCTCCAGTGTTTTTGTTCAGTCTGTGTTTCTCCCGAGACAATAATAATAATTTTCATCCTAAGGAATTCAATCTGTTCTCTCTCTCCTCCTGTGTCTGTCTTCAACATACTGTGCAGCCAGGAAGGGAAGCAGGGAAGCCCTCTAGTTAAAATGGAACAAAACAGTTATGACAGGAAACAGAGAGAGCGGGAAGGATTTTTTCTCTGTTCTTTTCAATACCCTTTTCTCTTGTGCACACGTCCTTGTTGTCATTCATTTTTTCTGTCGATTTTCACACATTTAGTTCTCTCTCAATGCCTTTCTTATAAACAGAATGTAGGCCTGGATCTATTCACTTAATTTCTCACTCCCTCCCTTCCTCCATCTGTCCTCTGTCTGTTTCTCACACTCACTCGCTCTTTCATCCTGTTTCCTCCACAGCCCTTCTCCCATCCTGCCAGTCTTCAGCAGTGTCAGTGTAGGGCATGTGTCTGATGACAAAGTGCTCCAGACAGACATGATGCCATTGATTTAGACAGCGTGGGTTGTTGCTGGGTGATTGTGGATCTCTGCTTTAGTCTGCCCATCCATGTCTCTCTCTCTCTCTCTCTCTCTCTCTCTCTCTCTGTCTGTCTGTCTGTCTGTCTGTCTGTCTGTCTGTCTGTCTGTCTGTCTGTCTGTCTGTCTGTCTGTCTGTCTGTCTGTCTGTCTGTCTGTCTGTCTGTCTGTCTGTCTGTCTGTCTGTCTGTCTGTCTGTCTGTCTGTCTGTCTGTCTGGGGATCATAGCTTTGGTTCTTGCAACGCCAGGATAGTGGGTTCGATTCCCAGGCCCAGCCATACGTAAAATGTATGAACACATGACTGTAAGTCACTTTGGATAAAAGTGTCTGCTGAAATGACATATATTATATTATTCTCTCTCTGTATCTCTCGCTCTCTCCCTCTGTCTCCCCACCCTCTCCCCCTCTGTTTCTTTCACTCTGTCTAGGCGGGAGACTAAACAGCCTCTGCTGTCGCTAATCGCAAAAGCCAGAGGTCCGAGTCATGGCCAGCAGACACACAGATCACTGGAGGAGGGCAGTAAAGCCTGGGTAGAGGGTCTGTGGCATGTAGAATGTAGCTCAGCTCATTATCATATCAAGATGACTGTGTAACCTGAGGGGTACTGTTCACATCCCTGAAGGGGCATCATGCTACAGTAGGTTCTAGCCCCTGACTAAAGCAGTTAACCTTGCCTCAGCAAATAATGAGCTCAACCGCCAGGACGTAAATCTTTGTCATGCACACCAACAGATGAAAAGCACCGCTTTTAAACTCTACCACATTGAGAAAGACTCGGGGGATTTGCCTAATTGCTGATAACAATGAAAATAGCTTTGTAAGTAAATAAACTGTTCGTCTTAGGAACGTTTGGGTAGTTTAGCCTTGGTACAAATCCAGCGCCTTCTAAACTAGAAGAATGTAGCCTATGATCCGTTACTCCTATATAGTTTGTCTGATTGCCTCTCTTGGCTCTCCCTTCACCTCTGGTTTGTAGAGGAGAGTATCCCTGACTGTTTCTCAAGGCCTGAGGCTGTCATGTGGACAAGGTCTGGTCTGCAGACAGCCACTCTACTGGACGTCTGAATGACATATTCCCCAGCGCCCGTCTCGCCTACCCCCTCTAGCCACTCCTGCCTCTCTACCCTACCTCACCAGCCACTACTCCTGCCTCTCCGTGCCTCTCATCCTCCGTCGATTTGCAGTCAGGCCCCTGATCCACTCCCTCAACACGCTTGGAGAGCGCGCTAAGCACAGCGAAACACAAAGCGCATCACAGGATATTGGATAGGCGTGAAGAATGGGGCCGGGGCGAGCTGGGAAGATAAAGTTGCCCACCACGGTCTGTTGTTTATGTGTGACGTATTCCACAGGGTCACACAGAGAGAAGCGGGAGGCTGAACATGCCCCTCGACACAAAGAGGAAAGGAGGAGTGGGGGAAAAAAGGGGGAGAGAAGACTCAATCTAAGGAAAGGAGCACAATAGAGGAGACAGGAAAGGAGCAAAGGATCAACAAGAGGAGGGGAGAAAACAGAAGAGGGAAAGGGGGAAAATAATAAGAGAAACAGAGGGAGGAGAGAAGTTGGACCATCCCCTATGGGCTTGTATGAGTCAGTCATAATCACATTCACTAGGAGTAGGGTGGTTTGGTTTGGCTGAGGCTCCCCTGGAGATGATGGCCCGTCAGTTTGTCAGCTACCATATGTCTGATCTTGGACGGGAGCTCAATGGAAGCTGCAGCATATAAATGCTACATTATTATTTACATTCTAACTGGAGCCTGAAATCATGACGCCCCAATATTTATTCAAATGGTATCTGTCACGACTTCCGCCGAAGTCGGTTCCTCTCCTTGTTCGGCCGGCGTTCGGCGGTCGGCGTCGCCGGTCTTCTAGCCATCGATCGAGCCACTTTTCATTTTCCATTTGTTTTGTCTTGTCTTCCCACACACCTGGTTTCAATTCCATCATTACATGTTGTGTATTTAACCCTCTGTTCCCCCCATGTCCTTGTCCGGAATTGTTTATTGTAAGTGCATGTGCACGTTTATTCTGGTGTGCAACGGGTTTTTTCCATTTATTGTTTGTTCTGATTCCGGTGGTTTTTATTATTAAACTGCTTCGTTGTAAACCCAGAGCTTGCTCTCCTGCGCCTGGCTTCTCTGCTGCCAGTACGCACCCCTTACACTATCTACTGTTTGCCCTGAGGTAAATTATGAATGGTTCTGCTCTCTAACTCCCCCTCTCCCAACTAACCCCCTCAAAGTTCCCTGCATTTGTCTCTCCCTTTGACAGACAGACAACTATTTCTACAATAACATGGGCTGCAGTGGAGGTAAACAGCCCTGGTCAAAAATAGGGACCATAACATGATCCAGAACATTAATCCACCAATACGAAGATGCATGGGAACAAGACATGTGGGCGAGCTACCTGGTGACACGGTAACATACCCAGCTAGCACATAACGTTCTGAGAACCATATGTTTCTTAGAGCATGGTTGTCCTATGGTTATTTTGCATACAACCTTATCACAACTTTCTGGGAATGGTGTAGGATAGTTGCTTCCCACTGGGCACAAACTGGTTGAATCACATTGTTTCCATGAAACTTCAATGAAATTGAATTGCGTTGAATTGAGGTCTGTGCCCAGTAGGTTGGCTTTCAAACATTCTTAGTACAACATTTTTCTCTTGGTATTTTATTATTTTAACAGAACGTTTCCTAAAAGTTCAAACATGGTTACATTTCATTTAAATGTTGGTGATGTTCTAGGAATGTTCTCCAACTGGTTTGGCATTGGGAATGTTCTCAAATAGTTCAGAGAACATTTAAGAAACAACTTTCTTCTGTAGGAATTTCAATACTTTTCTACAGGTTTCCTCATGGTTTTATTTGAAGTCATGTTCTCAAATTGTTCAGAGAACATTAAGAAAACTTTCCATAAACACCTAAAAAAAAACATGTAATATTCTACAAATCTTATTTAAAAACATTTACATTCCGTTCTCAGCATCAACAAACTCTCTCTATCCTCTATCTTGTTAAGTGTGTTCAGGTGTGTTTGCCAATGTCACTAATTGGCCACACCTGGTCTTAATGCTTGTTTCCCTTGAAATGGGATATGTTTGAAAAGTCTTAAATGAACAGCTTTTATGCGTTAAAAAACATGGCATGATATCTCCATCCTGGTGGTGCAGCATAGAGAACAAAAGAGCATAGGTTTGAATCTCACTGACACCGTGCCATAATAAAAAAGAAAATGGATTTGCATGATTAATGCCTAAGCAAATGAAATTCCATCTGTCCTGTGCTTGGAGTTCAAAACAGTTAACCCAAACTTAGCTAGCGGTGTTATTAAAAGTCTTATTGAAGCATGTTCTCCGAACTTTTTTAAATTACCTTCAAATAACCTATAATTTCTGTTCTCAAAAGGTTAATAAAACTGACCAAGGCCCTTCTCTCCCGATTGCTCAGGTTGGCCAGGTGGACAGCTCTAGGAAGAGTTGGTGGTTCTAAACTTCTTATATTTAAGAATGACAGAGGCCACTGTGTTCTCGGGGACCTTCAATGCTCCAGAATTGTTTTGGTCCCCGTTCCCAGATCTGTCCCTCGACATAATCCTGTCTCTGAGCTCTACAGAATTCCTTTGACCTCATGGCTTTTTTTTGTTGCTCTTACATGCACTATCAACTGTGGGACCTTATATAGACAGGTGTGTGCCTTACCAAATCATGTCCATTCAATTGAATATAACACAGGTGGACTCCAATCAAGATGGAGAAACATCTCAAGGATGATCAAGGATGATCAGCTCAGTGTTCAACACCATAGTGCCCATGAAGCTCATCACTAAGCTAAGGACTCTGGGACTAAACACCTCCCTCTGCAACTGGATCCTGGACTTCCTGACGGATCACCCCCAGGTGGTAAGAGTAGGCAACAACACATCTGCCACGCTGATCCTTAACACTGGGGCCCCTCAGGGGTGTGTGCTTAGTCCCCTCCTGTATTCCCTGTTCACCCATGACTGTGTGGCCAAACACGACTCCAACACCATCATTAAGTTTGCTGACGACACAACAGTGCCTGATCACCGATGAGACGGCCTATAGGGAGGAGGTCAGAGAACTGGCAGTGTGGTGCAAGGACAACAGCCTCTCCCTCAATGTAAGAAAGACAAAGGATCTGATCGTGGACTACAGGAAAAGGCGGGCCGGCCAGGCCCCCATTAACATCGACGGTCCGTAGTGGAGCTGGTCGAGAGTTTCAAGTTCCTTGGTGTCCACATCACCAACAAACTATCATGGTCCAAACAGACCAAGACAGTCGTGAAGAGGGCACGACAAAACCTTTTCCCCCTCAGGAGACTGAAAAGACTTGGCATGGGCCCCCAGATCCTCAAAAGGTTCTACAGCTGCACCAGAGAGGATCCTGATCAGTTGCATCACTGCCTGGTATGGCAACTGCTCGGCATCTGATCGTAAGGCGCTACAGAGGGTAGTGCGAATGGCCCAGTACATCACTGGGGCCAAGCTTCCTGCCATCCAGGACCTATTTAATAGGCAGTGTCAGAGGAAAGCCCATAAAATTGTCAGAGACTCCAGGACCCCAAGTTATAGACTGTTTTCTCTGCTACCGCACGGCAAGCAGTACCAGAGCACAAGGTCTAGGACCAAAAGGGTCCTCAACAGCTTCTACCCCCAAGCCATTAGACTGCTGAACAATTCATAAAAATCGGCACACGGACATTTACATTGACACACCCCCCCGCTCTTGTACACTGCTGCTATTCGCTTTTTGTTTGTTACCTTGTGCGCGCAGGGTACACTAAATTAGAAGGGTTGCAGCCAAGGGGTGGAGGGCATCTGTAAAGCCTACAGGGGAGCGAACATGTATAGAAACCACACATAGTTGCCAAAGCTACAAAATGAGATCTAAAAATAACTAGGTAAGATAGTAAAGTGAGAGAGCAGTGTGGAGCCTTTCTCGCTTTCCTTCCACAAATAACTCGACAGAACGGTCTTTGCTCCGGTGACAGTATTAGTTTTGCCGAGGTGATCACCACTAACACGACAGCCACTTACTTACAGCTGCCACTGAGAAACCAGGGAAGACTGAAGTACTAACACTTATTGCTAATTGCCTCGCAGATGTGAAGAGCACACCTCCCTGTACTAATTGCTGATTGCCTAGGAGAGGAGAAACCACTCCCCATCCAATACAGCCACTGAT
This sequence comes from Salvelinus namaycush, assembly GCF_016432855.1. Lineage (NCBI taxonomy): Eukaryota > Metazoa > Chordata > Actinopteri > Salmoniformes > Salmonidae > Salvelinus > Salvelinus namaycush. The sequence goes on along the minus strand of NC_052314.1, from coordinate 39,246,321 downwards.
TACCAAAACAAGTGTCATGACTGACCACGAGAATCCAAATAGATCAGATCAGGTGTGCAATGCATAACTTCAATCAGACCCCCATTCACCCGAAGGTAGAATATCCATGCCTGTGCTCTCAAAATTCACCAAAGGAATGTGCTTTTTCCCGCTGAAACTCTAACACGTTCAAAAGCAAATACTGGAACAATATTTCGAACGTAGAACGTGGGGAATGGTCAGAGGCGATCTATAGAACACTAATGTAATTTTGTTATTTTGTTATGTCATTAAAAATGTTATTAAAAATGTTATTAAGGAAATACTGTAACTTGGAAAGTACACACACTACATAGCTAAAGTTTCCATACTATGAGTTGAGCATGTAATATGAAAGATTATGAAAGTGTTTCTGTTAAGGAAGGAATGACCTCCAGCAGGCCACAAATGTGCATGTGTCTGCTCAAACGGTCAGAAACAGACTCCATGAGGGTGGTATGAGGGCCCGACGTCCACAGGTGGGGGTTGTGCTTACAGCCCAACACCGTGCAGGACGTTTGGCATTTGCCAGAGAACACCAAGATTGGCAAATTCGCCACTGGCGCCCTGTGCTCTTCACAGATGAAAGCAGGTTCACACTGAGCACATGAGCACATGTGACAGACGTGACAGAGTCTGGAGACGCCGTGGAGAACGTTCTGCTGCCTGCAACATCCTCCAGCATGACCGGTTTGGCGGTGGGTCAGTCATGGTGGGGGGTGGCATTTCTTTGTGGGGCCGCACAGCCCTCCATGTGCTTGCCAGAGGTAGCCTGACTGCCATTAGGTATCGAGATGAGATCCTCAGAGCCCTTGTGAGACCATATGCTGACACATGCACATTTGTGGCCTGCTGGAGGTCATTTTGCAGGGCTCTGGCAGTGCTCCTCCTTGCACAAAGGCGGAGGTAGCGGTCCTGCTGCTGGGTTGTTGCCCTCCTACGGCCTCTTCCACGTCTCCTGATGTACTGGCCTGTCTCCTGGTAGCGCCTCCATGCTCTGGACACTACGCTGACAAACACAGCAAACCTTCTTGCCACAGCTCGCATTGATGTGCCATCCTGGATGAGCTGCACTACCTGAGCCACTTGTGTGGGTTGTAGACTCCGTCTCATGCTACCACTAGAGTGAAAGCACCGCCAGCATTCAAAAGTGACCAAAACATCAGCCAGGAAGCATAGGAACTGAGAAGTGGTCTGTGGTCACCACCTGCAGAATCACTCCTTTATTGGGGGTGTCTTGCTAATTGCCTATAATTTCCACCTTTTGTCTATTCCATTTGCACAACAGCATGTGAAATTTATTGTCAATCAGTGTTGCTTCCTAAGTGGACAGTTTGATTTCACAGAAGTGTGATTGACTTGGAGTTACATTGTGTTGTTTAAGTGTTCCCTTTATTTTTTTGAGCAGTGTATTTTATTTCTGCGTTTTGTGTCGTGCTTGCAGTGTTGAAATATGCTACTCTCTCTTTGTTGACGTTGTGCTGTCATCAGATAATAGCATCTTATGCTTTCGCCGAAAAGCCCTTTTGAAATCTGACATGTTGGCTGGATTCACAACGAGTGTAGCTTTAATTTGGTATCTTACATGTGTGATTTAATGAAAGTTAGATTTGTATATCATGTTATTTGAATATGCCGCGCTGTATTTTCCCTGGCTATTGGCCGGTGGGACGTTTGCGTCCCACCTGCCCCAGAGAGGTTAATAAGTTGACTGTTTATAGATGTGATATGTAAATACCTTTTAGCGTTTAATTCGGGAGATGGTAACTCTTTATTAAAGAACCGCTCTCGTGGTGCCCCAAATTCTAGAGTTAAGTGTTGCATGATTAATTTAATCGGGTAACAATTACACATAGTTAGTTAATTCAATAAATAACAGTCTTCAGATTAATGTTAAAGTCAAGTCACGACACAAGTCACAAATTGCCCTTCCCCTTGATCCTGGTTTATGTCAGCTGCATGTCAACAATCAGCTGCAAGTTCACACACCAAGTAAGCTTCTGGAAAGACAAGCAGCTCTTAAAGTAGATGGCCTTAGCTGGCAAAAAGACTACTAAACAGACAAAGCTAAAGACAAAAATATATACTTATCACTCCTGGAGATATCAGGAGTCCTCTAGCTATAGAATGATGCTAGCTTGCCAAATGTACTGTTGCTAAGAGAAATATCATCAGCTAGTTAACTTCATATTAGCTTGTTATCTTGATGTGGGCTTATTTATCATTGTAAATTAAAAACTCATGCTCCAAATGCATTTGTAGATAACAGCAATTGGAGTGGGTGAAATAATGTTCAGCTCCAGCTGTCAGAAAAGGGAATAGGTGTACTAGTTAGATGGGGAAGGTTGTGGGAAGGCATTATGAAAATATTCTCCAGTTTTAGTCCCTAGAGAGAAACACTATGAAGACAGACAGACAGCCCTGACTATTATGTCTAACTAATAAAACGAAGCCTGTTTCTTTGTGATGTCTGTCCTCAGATATGGAGAGCTGTGAAAGTCTGTCTGCAGATGAAGAGGTCCCAGTAAATGTCCCAAAAGACTGCTGGCACAACCTTGTATGCCATGGGTTGTATGTGTTCTTACACTAAATGGCCAAAAGTATGTGAACGCCCCTTCAAATTAGTGGATTCGGCTATTTCACCCACCCGTTGCTGACAGGTGTATAAAATCAAGCACACACCTATGCAATCTCCATAGACAAACATTGGCAGTAGAATGGCCCGTAATGAATAGCTCAGTGACTTTCAACATGGCACCGTCATTTACATTTTATTTATCTTAGAAAGTCAGTTAAGAACAAATTCTTATTTACAATGACGGCCTACCCCGGGCCAATTGTGCAACGCCCTATGGAACTCCCAATCACAGCCTGGATTTGAACCAGGGTCTGTAGTGACACCTCTTGCACTGAGATGCAGTGCCTTAGACCGCTGCGCCACTCGGGAGCCCACCTTTCCAACAAGTCAGTTCGTCAAATTTCTGCCCTGCTACAGCTGCCCGGTCAACTGTAAGTGTTGTTATTGTGAAGTGGAAACATTTAGGAGCAACAACGGTTCAGCCACGAAGTGGTAGGCCACACAAGCTCACAGCCGAGTGCTGAAGCGCGTAGCGCATAACAATCGTCTGTCCTTGGTTATAACACTCACTACCGAGTTCCTAACTGCCTCTGGAAGGAAGCAACATCAGCACAAGAAGTGTTCGTCAGCAGCTTCATGAAATGGGTTTCCATGGCCGAGCAGCCGCACACAAGCCTAAGATCACCATGCACAATGTCAAGTGTCAGCTGGAGTGGTGTAAAGCTCGCTGCCATTGGACTCTGGAGCAGTGAAAACGCGTTCTCTGGAATGAGGAATCACGCTTCAGTCATACGGACGAATCTGGGTTTGGTGGATGCCAGGAGAACGCTACCTGCCCCAATGCATAGCACCAACTGTAAAGATTGGTGGAGGAGGAATAATGGTCTTGGGCTGTTTTTCATGATTCGGGCTAGGCCCCTTAGTTCCAGTGAAGGGAAATCTTAAAGTTACAGCACACAATGACATTCTAAACTTTGTGGCAACAGTTTGGGGAAGTTTCAGCATGACAATGCCCCTGTGCACAAAGTGAGGTCCATACAAAAAATGGTTTGTCGAGATTTGTGTGGAAGAACTTGACTGGCCTGCACAGAGCCCTGCCCTTAACCCCATTGAACACCTTTGGGATGAATTGGAACGACGACTGCAAGCCAGGCCTAATTGCCCAACATCAGTGCCTGACCTCACTAATGCTCCTGTGGCTGGATGGAAGCAAGTCCCTGCAGCAATGTTCCAACATTTAGTGGAAAGCCTTCCCAGAAGAATAAAGGCTGTTATAGCAGCAAAGGGGGACCAACTCCATATTAATGCCCATGATTTTGGAATGAGATGTTCGACGAGCAGGTGATGCCGAAACGTTGGTAAATACCCATTAAATTGCTGGGAGTTTATACATGGAGTGTGCGACTTTCTTTATTTTGATAGTTTATAGTTTATTCGCCGTTAGTCAGCACCTCCACACAAACTATTATTCTGGGTGTGCGCCAGCTCATGTTTTTTTTATCGACGAGCAGGTGTCCACATACTTTTGGTCATGTGTATTTTAGCAAATGTTGTATACAACAGTACAGTTAAGTCACACAATGTAGGCTACAAATGTATTACAACAGTAGCAGACCAAATCCTTCTCCTGGAGGTATGCTGGGTGTGCAGGCTTCTGTTCCAGCCCAGCACTAACACACCTGATTCAACTTATCAAACCTAATGAGTTGATAATACTGTGTATTATTGCTGGGCTGGAATAGAAGTCTGCTCACCCAGTAGATCAGGGAGTGGAGCAAGGTTGGTCACCTCTGGTATGGACTTTTTTGTTTACCCCAAATGATGCTTTAGTAATAATAGCCTTCTTACTAAGATGTCTAACATTTACAAACAAGTTACATTATTTGTACATTTGGAAATTATTTTTGGATTCATTCAATGTTGACTCATTGAAGTGAAGTGTTTAAACTTGTTTTAATTGTTAACTTAAAAACATTTCAAGATGAACTAGTGTCAATGCTCATTCACCAAAAACCACAATTCTGCAATAAAATGACGCGAAGGGGGATCTGTCTCTAATTTGTCTGTGGTTTCTGTGTTGCTTTCTCAAGTGAACATTACATTCTTGTCCAGTTGTGAGCTCTCCAATCGGTTTTATTTGATTGTCACTCTGTCTCAGGATATCAGCAACGTAAACCCATTTTGCAGCTTATCATAATGGCAGGCATCACCAATGCGGCCATAGTCCCACAGTATGATGATGTAACTGGCTTAATGGGCATGTGCAATCAATGTGCCCCTTGTCATTGTACATCTGCAGCAGAAAATAGCTAAACTCACACATAATTTGCATGTTGATGCTAGCTATATGTTCTCATATAAAATTATGCCAGTAAGATACTTTTTTTTGAGGCTAACCATTCGACGTTTTCAACATGATTTTTCTGACATGAAATTGTTTTGTGCAAATCCAACCCTTGTGTTCTAGGTACAGTACCGTACCTGAAAACAAGGAGCTGGCAATTTGTAGGCTAATTAAAAATATACAAAAAAGGAAAATAACGTGTGCATGGGGAGCCTCGTTTAGTTGCTGAGAATATTTTAGAATACAGAGACAAAAACAGGGGGTCAATTGCGTGGAGGAGGATTGCAGAGATGTTGGTGTTGATTATGGGTAAAGGGAGATTTGCACAACAAGGTTTGCAAGTCAAAGCCACAATTTCCTTTACCCATTCATGAGCATGTAGGCCTATGCATTTTGCAGGGAGTGACCTATAATCATCAATGTCATGACACCAGTATAATGAAAGAGCCATAAGCTATAATATATGAGAATCATAAGGTTAAGATGGCATCATCCAATTGGTAGCATATTACATGGGAAAGGCATGCTTAGTGTATCATTTACAATGTTATAATTAGTGGTACTGGTGATTTCTATCCTTTGTTGACTTTGATCACAGTTTTGAGGTTGAGGTTGCTTGATGTTCATAGCTAGCTAGCGGCGCAAGCAAACATGTTTTCTCTTCACCCACCATCAACACCAACAATCTCTGCAATCCTCCTCCATGCCATTAAGCTTATGTATCCTAGCGAAGCAAAATCATATCGATTTGGAAAACCAGACACAGCGATGATTGGTTTTCGAACTCCATCTTCTTCTTCGATGGAGGTTTAATGGCGGTTGGTTGGCATCCAATGACTGTTGCGTTATCGTCACCTTATGGACTGGAGTACAACTCCCTTATACTTTGCTTGAAAAAATAAAGAAAGAAATACCCTACCATCTAACACGACACTCACAAAAAAATAAAAAATAAAATACTAAAAAATAACACCAACCTACTCCACTATTTAAATCTATTTACTCCTACTTCAGGCCAACAACCTGAAAGGATGGGACACCACCACTTAACACACCCTGTAACTCTTCTGACGTCAGGTCTCGCACACCCAAATACCTCTCTGCAGCTGCCACCACAACCTCAATTGTCTGCGACTTACGTTCCATCCCTGCAGTACAGTTGTTAACCATTACTATAAATGCTAAAAATCCAATCTTACTGAAACATGTATCACTTGTTGGCCTATCCCTCTGTACTGGTACAGATCTACTACTCACACCACCCCTCTCAGGATCCCTCCCCCTTGACCCATCTTCCTCTACTTTCTTCACTGCCTCAGCATATGACAACTTCTGCATTACTCTGACCCTGGAAACCTCAACCTGCCTCTCTCGCACGGGACATTTCTGATTCCCAGGCCCATGGGCACCCCTACAATTAACACATTCCACTACTTTCCCCAATGCTACACATTCCTTTGTCTCATGCCCTTCTGCCCACTTCTCACACCTAGGAATCTCCTGCCACATGCCCGTAAGCTTAACACCTGTAGCAACATAATGTATTTGGCACAAAAGCTCGTACAGGATAACTTATATATCCTAACATCACTTTGTCGGGCTAAGACTCAACATCAAAACTCAAAAGAACAGATGACTCCTCTGTTTCATCACTCACGCCACCCTGTCTGCGTCAATTATCACAAGACCACTTCTGGTTACCCTCACCGATTCCACTGCAGAACTTCACCACACCTACCACCTCCGACACTTCACCCTCATTCACTTCCATTTCTCCTCCTGTCTTCAGCTCACTCTGCTTACACTTTCTACCATTCTTCTTTAGCAAACCATCTCCCTTTTTCCGCCATTTCTAACCGACTCAAGCGCACCCTCTTCCTCTCGTAGACCTCCTCTGCCTCTCTTTTCCCCTCCATTCCTCCTCCGTATTCCAAGTATATGTCTCCTTACGATAATACTGCACTTCTCCTGACATAGATCTTGTTCTTGCCTTCTCAAGGGACCCCATTTAACCGGCTGTCACAATCTCGGAAAATCAGCACGAACCCCTTGGAACGTAGCTCAACAGTGCATCCCACTTATAAAGCAGCCGCTTCGTCTCTATGTTCTTCTTTGTCAGTAGCTACCGCAATGCTTTTCCACTTTTCCATCGTTCTTCTTGAGCTCACAGCCAGCACTTGGCTCCATGTTTTTTGGAACTATGTTTCACGAACGGAAGATTTTCAAGTAAATATCTGCTCCTCACCTGATTGGATAACGGCAGCGGTGGCCGCGTGCAATTTGCATAAAGTAGAGCAGAGCTGAACTTCTTGTATCGCCCCGCTAGAAGGGTTTGCACCACTCACCTTTCCACAATCCCCTGTGCATTGCTCCTCATGCTCCCGTTGAAAACGAATGTGGGCCGAACTTCGTCTGGGGAATTCAGAAGTGGCGGAAACCCAATGTCTGAGTATGTCATTGTCAAGTTCATAGAATTGAGGCTGTTAATTGATCCATGAAAGACAGACGATTCTGTGGCTAAAGAAAATAAATAACCAGACAAAGTGCATCCCTGTCTTGTCCCTCTTGATAACTTAAATGATTCAGAGATCTGTCCATTTGTTCGTAAAGATGCTTTGGGGGGTTTGTATAATAGCTCAATCCAGGAAATAAAAACCGGACCAAAAACAAACTTTTTTAAGACAGCCACCGAATATGCCCATTCCACTCAGCATGTATTGATACTGCCACTTTTGGAGCATTCAAGTCCTTGGTATGATGGTCTATACTCTTTTCTGAGTACATCACCAGATTCTCAGGCTCCATCTCATCTCAGTCTAGCCCCCTGCACATTGACACATTGACTCTGTACCGGTACCCCCTGTATATAGCCCCGCTATTGTTATTTACTGCTGCTCTTTAATTATTTGTTATTCTTATCTCTTACTTTTTGGGGGGGATTTTCTTAACTGCATTGTTGGTTAAGGGCTTGTAAAACTAAGCATTTCACTGTAAGGTCTACTACACCGGTTGTATTCGGCGCATGTGACAAATAAATTTGATTCGAAAATTTGATTTGAGTGTGCTTCATTCTATAGCTAGAGGACTCCTGATATCTCCAGGAGTGATAAGTAAAATTGTTGTATTTATCTGTTGTCTAGTACTTTCTTATTGCTAGACAGGGCCATCTACTTTAAGTGCTGCCTGTCTTCCCAGTAACTTATTTGGTTTGTGAAATGCTGACTGCTATTAACTTGCAGATGATTGTTCACACATCAACCAGGATTAAGGGGCAGGGCAGTTTGTGATTGTTGTTGTTTTGGTAATCAGCGGCTGTATTGGAGGGGGAGTGGTTTCTCTTCTCCTAGGCAATTAGTCCTGGGAGGTGTGCTCTTCACCGTTGCAAGGCAATTAGCAATTAGTGTTAGTACTTCATTTTCCCCGGTTTTCTCAGTGGCAGCCGTAAGTGGCGGTCTCGTGGCAAAAATAAAACCGTCGCCGAAACAAAGACGGTTCTACCGAGTTCTTTTATTGAGTTATTTGAGGGAGGAAAGAGAGGAAGGCTCCACACCATTCTTTCGCTTAAGTATCTTACCTAATTATTTTTAGATCTCATTTTGCTCTTTTGTAACTTTGGCAACTATGTGTGTGTTTTCTATACCTGTTCGCTCCTCTCCCTGTAGGCTTTACAGACGCTCCCCATCCCTTGGCTGCAACCCTCCTAATTTAGTGTACCCTGCGCGCTCACACCCATGTGAAATTCCTGGTCTCTGGCAGCCGGGAACTGCCGATCTACGGTAAAGAACGCAGAGTTCATCTCAGCCTATGCTGCCCTTCAGTCCCTTGACTTTTTGGCCATGACGGAGACATGGATCACCCCAGAGAACACTGCTATTCCAGCTGCTCCCTCTTCATCTGACTCTGAGCGAAGATGTCAGGTGCTGAAATCTTTGATCCGACTTTCACGGGCTCCAACAGCTGCCAAGCCACATTACCTGTCCATGGTGCTGATATATCTATGCGTCCTTGGGGACACACTTTGTGATGGCATTTGTGTACCTTCGGTTTATCCCAATGAAGTTGCAACACTCATGGCACTGATGGCCGAACATTTGTTGTAGGAAAGGTATGCAGCTCACTTGAGCACCCGCACGCTTGCATGAATGCCATAAATTGTCAGCTCCCCTATGCATCGACCAAGCTACCCCTTTGCTCCTCCAGTGAAAACCTCCTAGCACCGCCACCGAGTCTAGTATTACCAGCATGATATTATTTTGGCTATAAAATATGAAACAAATGACTTATAACACATTTCCACTCACCCTTACAACCTCTTCCTCCCCTCTCCTCTCCTCTCTTCCCGCACACTCTTCCTCATTAACGAGTAGAATATGTTTGGCAACAGGCTTTCCCACTGAGAACCATTATCTCTGCCATGGCTTTGAAGTTCTTTCTCCTCTTTCTTTTGCTTCCTTTTTTAATTATCAGCCCTTTCTGACTCGCCCTCAGCCAAACTGATCTGAAAACAACAACTGCTTTGGTCTATATTGCATCACATCGCTGCTGAAGGGAATATGTTAATGTGTGAAGGAAGAAAAATGAAAGGTTTCTCGGAGGAACATAGATTTTCAACTCTCTTGCTGGTGGGAGTAATCCATCACGTAGTAATAGCACCAGGGTGTCTGTTTGGTAAATGGTGCAATAAGGACTGACGGAATGAACTCCTGATTGGCCTGGCTGAGGCGAAGGCCGACGTATAAATACGACACATTCATCTGTAAGTGCCAGCCAGCTTGACAAATGAACGGCTGCTTTCTGACATTAACAAAAACAATGTTTAGTTTTAGCTTTGCATTGCTCAATACATTAAAGACCCTTTCCAGGAAGGGGACATCCAATTCTCACATTTACAAAGTGATGGATAGGGATGTCAAGCCATGAAACGATTTAAAAAGTTGTACATGTTTTTAATGAACACAACTCAAGTCTCTTTATCTCTGTCTCTGTGAATACATGTAGACACAGGGTCATCAGTTTGGTTGCATCTGCTTCACGGAGAAACAAGTTTTCTATGGTTAAACACAGTGTTTGAAAAAGACTTCAACATAGCATAGTACTACTGTCACCGTTACAGAACAATTACATTTTGTTAGTGCGGTTGCTGGTCTCTGCCAATTTGTAACACTACACAGAGACATCTCAGGCGAAACCATTAGACAAACACATACAGTACATCTGCAGTATGTCGCCCGTAGGTCATGTCATTTCTGTATCGTGGGAGTCATTAAGAATATATGTTTGAAATAACTAAATACAGAGGCAAGAGAAAGTATGTGAAGCCTTTGGAATTACCTGGATTTCCGCATAAATTGGTCATCAAATTTGATCTGATTTTCATCTAAGTCACAACAATAGACAAACATAGTGTGCTTAAACTAATAACACACAAATTGTTGTATTCAATATAGACAATAAAAATACATAATTTAAACATTTACATTTAGGTTGGGAAAAGTATGTAAAGCCTAAGGCGAATGACTTCTCCAAAAGCTAATTGGAGTCAGGAGTCAGCTAACCTGGAGTCCAATCAATGAGACGAGATTGGAGATGTTGGTTAGAGCTGCCTTGCCCTATAAAAACGCTCACAAAATTTGAATTTCCCATTCACAAGAAGCATTGCCTGATGTGAACCATGCCTCGAACAAAAGAGATCTCAGAAGACCTAAGATTAAGAATTGTTGACTTGCATAAAGCTGGAAAGGGTAACAAACGTATCTCTAAAAGCCTTGATGTTCATCAGTCCATGGTAAGACAAATTGTCTGTAAACGCAGAAAGTTCAGCACTGTTGCTACTCTCCCTAGGAGTGGCCGTCCTGCAAAGATGACTGCAAGAGCACAGCGCAGAATGCTCAATGAGGTTAAGAAGAATCCTAGCGTGTCAGCTAAAGACTTACATAAATCTCTGGAACATGCTAACGTCTCTGTTGACGAGTCTATGATACGTAAAACACTGAACAAGAATGGTGTTCATGGGAGGACACCACAGAAGAAGCCACTGCTGTCCAAAAAAAGTTTGCAAAAGTGCACCTGGATGTTCCACAGCGCTACTGGCAAAATATTCTGTGGACAGATGAAACTACAGTTGAGTTGTTTGAAAGGAACACGCAAACTATGTGTGGAGAAAAAAAGCCACAGCACACCAACATCAAAACTTCATCCCAACTGTAAAGTATGGTGGAGGGAACATCATTGTTTGGGGCTGCTTTGCTGCCTCAGGGCCTGGACAGCTTGCTATCATCGATGGAATAATGAAGTCCCAAGTTTATCAAGACATTTTGCAGGAGAATGTTAGGCTATCTGTCCCCCAATTGAAGCTCAACAGAAGTTGGGTAATGCAACAGGACAATGACCCAAAACACAGAAGTAAATCAACAACAGAATGGCTTCAACAGAAGAAAATGCCTGGAGTGGCACAGTCAGAGTCCTGACCTCAATCCGATTGAGATGCTGTGGCATGACCTCAAGAGAGCAGTTCACACCAGACATCCCAAGAATATTGCTGAACTGAAACAGTTTTGTAAAGGTCAAGGTGCAGGTCTGATCCGCAACTACTGAAAACGTTTGGTTGAGGTTATTGCTGCCAAGGGAGGGTCAACCAGTTATTAAATTCAAGGGTTCACCCTGCACTGTGAATGTTTACACGGTGTGTTCATTAAAGACATGACATGTAATTGTTTGTATGTTATTAGTTTAAGCAGACTGTGTTTGTCTATTGTTGTGACCTAGATGAAGTTCAGATCACATTTTATGACCAATTCATGCAGAAACTCAGGTATTTCCAAAGGGTTCACATACTTTTTCTTGCAACTGTATGTTTCATGATGTGAAGCTGCTTAGGGAATATGTGAGTGATGAGGTCTGGCGCTGTCACCAACAGAGTACTCTGTCACCCTTCCCTTCTGTTCTCTCTCACAGTCACATACATTCACTCTGACCCAGTGACTTTCTGGCGTCCTCCCCTCTCTTAGTAATTATCTCTCTCTCTCTCTCTCTCTCTCTCTCTCTCTCTCTCTCTCTCTCTCTCTCTCTCTCTCTCTCTCTCTCTCTCTCTCTCTCTCTCTCTCTCTCTCTCTCTCTCTCTCTCTCTCTCTCTCTCTCTCTCTCTCTCTCTCTCTCTCTCTCTCTCTCTCAAGCTGCTTTATTGGCATGAAAAACATTGTGTCAATATTGCCAAAGCAACAATGTATACAATATACATTGTAATAAAATTATAAACAATGACAAATAATAATATAGAATGGCAGTAAATAATAATACAAAAATAAATATAAAAATAGTAACAATAAAATGGTAACAGTCAATAGTCGAATGTAATGTAATAAATATAAAAATTTTAAGAAAATGAAACTATAACTAACTTATAACTAAATAACAGTCATCTTCACCATTACATCGGTACTACAACTACTATCATCATTACCACTACTACCACCACCACCACCATCATTAAACTGTTATCATTACCATTACCACCCATACCATTACTACTTGGAATGATAAACAACAATAATAATAGTAATAACAATAACAGTAATAACAATAACAGTCATAATAAGTAAGTTACTGCTTACTATGAAGATGTTATTATTCAGTGTCCCTCAGGCTATGGCAGGCAAATACATATTTGGCTGCAAGAGGAGCCATTGCTCCTTCGCCCATGAGTATTTTTAGTTTTTCCTCTGGGTTTAATAAGTTAAAATTTGGAATAAATGTAGTCATTTCTGTGAATAATGAATCTCTTGCTGAGGAATATTTATCACAGTAAAGGAGAAAGTGCACCTCTGTTTCTACCTCCCCTGTCGTGCAGTGACCACATACACGCTCCTCTTTGGGTAGCCATGTCTTTTTATGTCTGCCGGTTTCTATTGCCAATCGGTGGTCACTCAGCCTGTACTTGGTAAGGATCTGTCTCTGCTTCGTATCTCTGACAGAGTAGAGATAATCAGCCAATTCATATTCTCTGTTTAGGGTCAGATAGCAATTTAGTCGGCTTTGGGATTTAGTTTGAGTCCTTTGAGTCCTTTGATTGGTTCATGATTTTGTTTATTGGAATTCTTTCTTTTGAAGCAGTGCTGGTGTCAGCTTGGTTGGTTAGGTCCAACACCAGCTGACAGAGTGCTCGTTTCTGGGCTCAGCTCTTGGGTTTGAAGTGGTTTAAATTGCAGACTCGAATTTGGACTTGAATTTAGATAGCCAAAATTTTTATGATCTTTTCTGTATTTTCATTATTACTGGAAAGCGGCCCAATTCTGCCCTACATGCATTAGTTGGTGTATTTCTCTGGACTTGTAGGATTTTCCGACAGAATTCTGCATGTAGGGCTTCAATTGGATGTTTGTCCCACATTTTAAAGTCCAGTTTATTGAGTGGCCCCCAAACCTCACTTCCGTAAAGAGCTATTGGTAGGATTACACTGTCAAATATTTTGGTCCAAATTCTAATTGGGATGTTGATTTTGAATAATTAAATTTTTATTGCATACAATGCTCTGCGGGCTTTTTCTTTGAGTGCATTCACTGCCATATTAAAGTTTTCCAAATGCAGATATGGTCAGACCAAGGTAGGTGTAATTTTTAGTGTGTTCAATTATGGTGTTGTTCAGGGTGAATTTATATTTGTGTTTCTGACATCTGTTTTTTTGGGGGAAAATCATGAATTTAGTTTTTTGAAAATTTACTGCCAGGGCCCAATTATGGCAATATTGCTCTAGAATATTAATGTTCTGTTGAAGACCTTCTTTGGTTGGTGATAGAAGTACCAAGTCATCGGCATATAGCAGGTATTTCACCTCTGTGTCAAATAGTGTGAGTCCTGGGGCTGGAGAATGGTCCAACATGTCTGCTAATTCATTGATATAAATGTTGAAAAGATTTGGACTCAAACTACAGCCTTGTCTCACACCTCGACATTGTGAAAATAATTCTGTTCTTTGGTTTCTGATTTTTATTGCACACTTGTTTTCTGTGTACATACATTTTATTAAGTCATACACCTTACCACCAAGCCCACTTTGGAGAATTTTGTAGAATAGCCCTTCGTGCCAAATAGAATCAAATGCTTTTTTAAAGTCAATAAAACAAGCAAAGATTTTGCCCTCTTTTTTTGGTGGACGTGTTTATTAATTAGTGTGTGTAAGGTGTATATATGGTCAGTAGTGCGATGGTTAGGGAGAAAGCCAATTTGACATTTAGTTATTACATTTTTTTCTTGAAGAAAGGTTTGAATTCTTGAATTTGAATTCTTGAATTCAAAATGCTACAGAAAACCTTTCCCAAGTTACTGTTACCACAAATTCCCCTGTAATTATTGGGGTCTGATTTGTCTCCACTTTTGTGGATAGGGGAGATGAGCCCCTAGTTCCAGACATCAGGGAAGCAGCCAGAAGTTAAAACCAGTATGGTATTTGCTACTGTGCTTTTCCTCTTCTTGAACACAGTTGTGTTGTGGTTTGTTGAGCAATTATTTATAATGAGTGTGTGCTTTGGTGGGAGGTTCTGGTGATAAGTGAGTCCACTTTGCTGGATTTAGTCAGGTGGTACTGGCCCGATTCTGCATGGAGAGCTCTCAGCTCTGTTTTGTAAGCGGTGCGCTCATGATTAAATGGATGCTACATTTTATGATCTCATCAATTTGGAGTCGGACACACACTCTGCTTTATGATAGACAGTTTAGTTTGATTTGAATTCTCTCTCTCTCTCTCTCTCTCTCTCTCTCTCTCTCTATTTTGCATGTAATTCTGGCATTAATTCCTGTCACATGTCAGTTTAGCAAACAATGTAAAAAATAAATGATTCCTTGAATTCATAAAGCAGCATACAAAACAGGTCTATTTCTTTGAGTAAGGCAGCTCCAAAATGCAGCTGTTTCAGTGTTTTAGTTCAGTGCTTTCTGTGGTGGAGGGGCAGCCAGCGAAAGCAGTTAGTTAATCTTCTCTGGTTGCGCCGTGATTGACCCTGTTCTGTCACTCATGGGGACACTACTTTACCGCAGAATCTATGAGAGAGCTAGGTATACCATAGATTTACAGCCCATCCATGAAGGCTCAAGGTCATTGGCCCCAGATAAAATGACTTCAAATCACCGTATATCTACCGTAGCTTTGATTGGACTGATCATGTCAACATCATATTTTCAAATTCTTAGCTAGCAAGCCAGCTAGCTAGATAAGCAGTCGTCATCATGAATCATGTCGGTAGTCTACTGGCAAATCCTTTTGAACCCTTGTCATATGAAGATAAATTAGAGATAAAACGTCTTGATGCTCATTCGGCATTGGACATAAACATTTACACAAGTCCGAAATCGCAAATTCAACAATGAGTGGTTTGGAAGGAATCAGTGGCTAACCGTGAGTGTCGCCAAGCAATCCCTATTTTGCTTCGCCTGCCTGCTATTTGGTGGAGAGGGTGTGTGGTCCAAATCTGGGTTTAAGGATTTGAAAACATCTGTCTGTAAGGATCTCAAAACAGGAGAATCGTGCTGTTAAAATCGGATTACTGGGAAAATCAAACATGGTGGCTTAGCTAGACATGGCAAATAGACGAGCCATCGACCATCACGACCAAAAGATAGGCATGTTCTTGCCAGAATTATAGCATGCATTAAATTGTGTGGCTGAACGAATAGCTAGGCATATAAACTATGTCCGTCTCAGCTCGCTCATGTCTTCATGGAAATTACATGCATGTTCTTCAGCTTGCCTCTTATCCTCTCAGCTTGCCTCTTATCCTCTCATCATTCCCTTATGCCATAGCTTGTAGGCTACATCTCCGTTATTATATTGCTTATATAGGTCTATCTTATTAGTATCTTATTCATAATTTCAGGCAATGTTAGAATTATTAATTTCACTGTTTTGCTTACTCTGTGTTTTTATAGTTAGCGTTTGTGCTTTTCTCCACGAAGAGGGGATACTATATCATGTCGTTGGGTCTGTAACCATGTTTGTCAGTGACAGTCTCTTCCCATTCAAATATTTTTGTTCAACAAAAAGTTCAGTAATATGCCCATGTCATTTCAGTTCATATTGCAAGAGTTGTTTGGTTTGCGCAAAAAAAGCCTTTTGTGCATCGATATATTGTCTATAAAAGTGGATCCTTGTGACTGTATTTTCCTTCCTTTTTAGAACGCATGAGAAAATACTTCTAACGCTAGGCTAAGCGCTGAGTCCGCCTCTCTCTCTCTCTCTCTGTGTGGCGACTTAAAGAAGAGTCAAGTTAAGGCCTCAACACCTTGCTGAATTCATCTGAACTAACGTCTATCTGAATTTCTGCCGCTGTCCATTTCAAAAGTTCTGAATGAATACGCCTACCTCGTCACAAGGAGTCCGTAAAAACAACAACATTTATTTAAGCAAGTCAGCCATATCAGCTACGGTTTGTAAATGAGTCTGAATGAACTGTTTCGCTGCCAGACAAGGCTCCGCTGATCGCCAGGTGTAGCGGTGGTAAGGATTCACTCCATGGTGCTGAAAGGAAAGCACCGCAGTCGGAACAGCTTTAAGTAGGCCCTAACAGTTTGTAGGCACCGCTATAGTGCATTCGATGTATTGTTTAGCGTTGTGTTGTGGCTTCGCTGGCCTGCATAAAAAGGAATGGTTGAGTTTTAGATTTACGTGCTAAAATCGCCACCGCTAACACAACAAGAATATGGTTGTTCGTCTGTTAGAATGACGGTAGTGTGGGAGGATGGGGGCAAATGTTCAAACATGATGCCTTTATTGTGATTCTGAATGACTACACAGTTTAAGTGATAAACTGTAAAACATGTAGATGGTGCAGTATGGGTGGACAGATGGAATGTGTGATGCCATTATTTCCAAGGACAGTTCACATAATCTCTCTCTGATTCTGTTAGGGGAAGAAAGGTAGATACTGAGGCAAAGGAAGTATTCCCAGGGCAGGGGAGAGATATCTCTTTCTCTCTTCTCCTCCACCTCACTATTTTCTCCTCTCCTGGAAGAAATTTACACACAGCCCAAGGCTTCACACACACACACACACACACACACACACACACACACACACACACACACACACACACACACACACACACACACACACACACACACACACACACACACACACACACACACACACACACACACACAGTCAGTCCCTGAGGAGTGTGTGGTTAGACACCGGGTCCTTTGGTGAGGGTGTCTGTTAATTATCTACTGCAGGGTGGTCACATGACCAAACAGCCTCTCTCTTTCTCTCCCCTACAGATGGGTCTCCTCTGAGCTGCTTACGTTACACACAAAACACATTGAGAAACAGGCAGACACACTGGGAAACACACACACACACACACACACACACACACACACACACACACACACACACACACACACACACACACACACACACTGAAAACCACAGGCACATAGAGAAGTGGGGGGGGGGGGGGGGGGGGGCACATACAGTACACAGCTATAAGCACACACTCAAAGACATACACAACTTATACACACTTATATTCACTCACTCATATTCTCCTACACATCAACTGATTGCACACAAACACACACAGAAATACACAAACAAAATCCCCATCCACCCACCCACCCACACACCCACATTTAACCATGACACAGAGAGTATTAGAAGTTCAGCAGGACCTCCCGAGGGTTGCTCCACTGTAGTTGGTGTATTTTAGGAAGAGCCCTGTGGCTTCAGATGCCACTCATTACATCCAAACACAAAGGTTGTGCCGAAGCTGCTGAGTGCTGTAATTCTATTCCTGCCGTAGAGGCAAATTCCCTGATGTCCTTTCACTCCTCTGTTCCTCCCCAGACCTCTCCTCTACTCCTTGCATTGGTTTTCTCTGTCTCTCTCTCTGTCTCTCTTTCTGTCTCTGTCTCACTCTGTCTCTGTCGCTCTGTCTCTCTCTCTCGCTGACTTTCTCTGTCACTGTCTCTCTCTGTCTCTCTTTCTGTCTCTGTCTCACTCTCTCTCTGACTCTCTCTCTCTGTCTCTCTGTCTCTCTCTCTCTCACTGTCTCTCTGTCTCTGTGTCTCTCTCTCTCTCTCTCTTTCTTTCCCTCCTGGTCTACCACCTTTGGTCTGTGAATTAAAAATACAAAAATATGAAAAGAGAGTGGAATTCAACTGTCAACGCAGCAACAACAACAACAAACAAAGTCACAGTGAGAGGTCAAGAAGAAAACCAAAATGGAGGGAGAACATGCTTTGGCTTGACGGGGATCAATTTAGGGTGAGTTTCATTCGACTGAAGCCAAAAGCGAGTGCTTAAACAAAGAGGCCAAACCAATGCATTTTCCTCTGCACTTCATGATATGTATTGGGTTGGGTATTTAGGGAGGAGAGGAAAGGTAGTGTGTGCTAGATGTTAAAGGATTCTCTGTGTGTTCATGGTCACGGAGGGGGTTCAGTGAGAGGACATCCAACAGGAAGCTAGTGAGTCTGGGAGGGAGTAGTTCACCCCACTCTGGCCCCACTGGCTCTTCAAAGGGCTGGATGCTGCCTAGGCTTCTTTAAAGACACGCGCGCGCACGGACACGGACACACACACAGGTCATTTTCCTGTACATCTCTTATCACCGCTGCTTGGCTAAGTACACATTTGGCCCTGTTCTCTCCAACCTATCTGTTTTATTAGCATTAAAAACACTCTCCTAGAATTCCTCACCGCAGCCACAAATAATATCTGAAAGCCTTGACAGACTCAAGCTGCTGCTACATTCCCATAAAAAGAGTAGATCGGCCGCGGACCGTGTCCTCGCACACGAGCATACACACACACACATACACACTCAGAAAAACGGTATTCATTTTCTCATTGGGGTAAAACGTGAGAGTAGTTTAGGACACGGGAAGAACTCGCCGAAGGTAAACATTGAAAGAGCAGTTGGTTGTACAGTACAGTTGACTGAAGATGATGTTATGTGGAAGAGAGAGAGATTCAAGGCACTATACCAGTTTGGACATTTCTGTTTTTTTTGCGGGGGGGGAACCTTATTTTTGAACTCCTCTCTATCCTTCTCTCTCTATCCTTCTCTCTGCCCCCTTTCTCTCCCTCCTCTATAGGCCATATATGTTGGGTTAAGAACACCACTAATCCTCTGTTTCACCCTGTCTGTTCTTTTCCCAGACCCCCAGCCAAACACACAGCGACCACACAAACCTCTGCTTTCATGCTAACAGTCCTGGGACTATAACCATAGATAGCACTGGACCACTTTTCCACTCTCGTTTCAGAGGAATAAGAGATTCCCATGAATCGCAACCCAAGCGCTGCATGTTGAAATGGACAGTTTGTCCCTCCAAAAGGATCCGATGTGTACGTCAGAGGTTACCACCCCTGACGTGTCACCTCCCTTCAAGGTCCTGCAGTCTGTTGAGAAAGAATGAGAGTGGGAACGATCGAGAAATCGAAAGAGCGAGAAAGAGCGACGGGGATAGTGTCGGCGATAGCCGGCCACGAATTTATAATCACGCAGGCTTATCCAGCTGGATTAGTTTCTAATCAATCTAGGCAGTGGTCCATCCTGCCTGACATGGTAATCCTATGGAAGGAAGGAGCTGTCTCTCCCTCCCTCCCTCCCTCCCCCCCTCCCTCCCTCCCCCTCCCTCCTCCCTCCCTCCCTCTGTTTTTCTCTTCCTGTCTGACAGCGTATTCTCCTCATATTAATATGCAGCTGGGCTGCCTGCATCATACTGAAATGTAAAAGTCAGACAGCTTTAGCGTGAGGACACGTGGCCCTCCTCAGAGCTTCACATTCAATCCCACTCAGCAGCTTTGATTAGGACAAACACACTGCCTGGTGCAAACTGCAACGCTAAAGTCACAGCATCAGCTAAAGCTCCAGGTATACTGTAGATAGTACGACTGCAGGCACAGCCATGTGATATGAGACATTTCACAATGATTAGGTGTGTGAAACCTAAGGTGTATATAAATCTAGGATTTCACTGAGGGTAGATCTGATACGTAGGGTTGTTTTCCTGTGTAAATAAGCGATAATCATTAGTAGTTTCCTGTTTTAAATTTGTTACGGGGAACGTATACAATTCCCAAATTGACCTCCTGTAACATACAGTATATATATGTAACACATGTAAGCCCTTTACTATTGCCCTTGCAATCTTTTTTTCAGAGGTGGGAGAGAGGGAAACAGAATTATTTATTTTTTTGCCCGCGCTGGAGACATCTATATCGTTCAACTAATACAGGACTAGTGAAAGCCCAGCGAACTACTTTTCAAATACTAAACGTATTTGAGTGTTTACCAGCATTTGTAACTTGAGTCTGATAATTATCCGTACAAAACAGTTAATCTGATAATACTTGTTTTATACTTGTTTTATATGTTTTCCAGTTGATTGAAATAAAAGTGAAACAGTCTATTCATTCATTTTCAGTAGACTCTCTTATGGAGAGTGACTTACAGTAGTGAGGGCATACATTTTCTTACTTGTCCCCCATGGGAATCAAACCCACAACCCTGCAGTTGTAAGCACCATGCTCTACCACTGAGCTACATGGGACCTTGGTACAAACCCAGACGAGCAGCCTACAATACAGTAAGGTCAATTTACATGAAGCGGTTTATAAGGCGGTACATTATACTGCACATCAAGTGGTTATTTTCCATGTGATTTGATGTAAATGTTTGAGGACAGGGTTTTGTTCTTTCTGGATACCATTAGAATGACAATCACAGAGAAAGGGGCAGGGCAACAACTCTTACAATTCCAACTACTGAATCCTGTAAAATACTGTTCTTAATTATACAACTCACTGAAAAAAAAAACTATATCGGTCTGCTAATACTAGTAAATGCCCACTTTTCAAGGGGTGCTGCAACACCCTCAGCACCACTACTTCCCCGACTATAAGTGAAATACAGTGAGCACCAAAAGTTTTGGGACAGTGACACAGATTGGTTGTTTTGGCTCTGTACAAAACAGTTAATCTGATAATACTTGTGGAATATTAAAAAACTTGCTTGATATATACTTTCCAGGTTGTTGAAATACTTATTTCTATGTGAAAACTGAAATGGTCTATTCATTCCTATTCCATTCTAGTAGATGCTCTTATCCAGAGCGACTTACAGTACTGAGTGCATACATTTTCGTACTGGTCCCCCGTGGGAATTCAACCCACAACCCTGGCGTCGCAAGCATTACGCTCTACCAACTGAGCCACATAATCACACACCGCTTGATGTCTCGATGTACTCAATTACTCTATTGTGCATTGTTTTTCATCATGGTGATGGTAATTCTACAGGTACAAACCTACATGACCAGCCTAATACAATAATATACATGTATATTAAGTGGTTTGTAAAGTGGTTGTTTTCCATGTTATTTGATCAAGAAAAATATTTAATTTGATGTGGATGTTTATAATATATGTTTCAAAAAATAATAAAATAATCATATTTTTTAAATTCAGATTTTTCAGGGGGTGCTGCAGCACCCTCAGCACCCTACTTCCTGTGGCTACACACACACACACACACACACACACACACACACACACACACACACACACACACACACACACACACAAACACACTCCTGGCTCACTCTGTACTCAAGGCTGACTGAAGCCTTTATTTATGATGCTGCTGATCAGTGTGTTGGTTTTGGACATATACACAGTCCTCTCTATCTCCCTGCATCTCTGCTCTATTCTGTTCTACATTACACAGCTCTGCCTTTGAAGGTTTTGCCCCGATGAACAAATCTCAGGAAGAGAGGGAGAAGGGGAGAGAGAGAGATCAAGAAAGAGATCAAGAGAGAGATCGAGAGAGAGAGATATAGAGCGAGAGAGATGGAGAGAGCTATAAAACGAAAGAGGGAGAGAGGGGCAGAGTGATAGTCTAGAAAAGGAATGTAGAGGTTCAGAATTAGAAGGAAAAAGGGAGACACAGAGCGCATTTAAGACCAAAATAACCTCCTGTTAAAGCAGTGAAGAGAAAGTGCCTCATTGAAGAACACCATTTCTCACAAGCCATTTACTGCCCATCTGTTAATGTTAGTGTTAGTGTGAGGCCCGCTTGGTGAGGCATTCCCGGTCGATGATTACAGCTCAAACCTTTAAAATTCACAGCAGCAGAATCACAGACAAGGCTGGCTGATAAAATGATACGACTCCGGGAGATACATTTTCTCTAGGTACCTGTTTACGATACACAACTGGACGGCCATGACGGTGCATTAGTCACAGTCGAAAACAACAAATAAAAATCAAACTGTAGCCTGCCATTGTGGCAATTCATGCTGTGAGGATTGGCAACAACACCTCCTCCACACTGACCCTTAACACAGGGGACCCCAAGGGGGGTGTCCCCAGCCCTCTGCTGTGCTCCCTGTTCACCCACAGCTGCGTGGCCACAGCACGACCCCAACTCCATCGTCAACCTTGATGACGACACCACATTTGTAGGCCTGATAACCAACAACGACGAGTCAGCCCGTAGGGAGGAGGTAAGTTAACTGCAGTAAAGGCTTCAGTGAAACTGACAACGATGTGCCATCACTCCAGATGTAGAAGTCAAAGGAACCAAACTGGCGCATTGAGACAATAATCAGTAGCCATCTGCTCCACTGTTCAGCCGGTTGTTGTGCGTTTGATATTCGCTGACGGTCCAGCGCAATATGATTTGGACATAATCTGTATTTGTGGCCGACAGCCAGACTGATCATCCGTAGAGAGAGAAAGACTGAAGAGGTGTATAGCCGGCCAGCCACAGTACACAATGCAGCGGGTTGCTAAATCATCTGTCACACCAACAACAACAACTGAGCATTAGTGACCACTTTCATATCTGGGCCACAACACAATGCTGTACTGCTGGGGGTGTGGATCAGGTTATCCAACCCTCAGGATAGATAGGTTTAGGGTCAAATGGTACAGGGCTCAGGTATGGTTGGGAATAATGATAATAAACAGAGGTGTAAATACGTTTTGATGTGATAGAACATCTATAGGACCCATAGCTGACCTCTGACCCCTCGAAACAGCCAATAGCAGGGCTGGGTTACCATGGGGCATCAGGAAGCGAGGAAGCGTTTTCATTATCAATTACATTTCACTCTCTATCTTTCTCTCTGCAAACTGACCTCTGTCAATCCCACCATATTCCCAGATGCAATTTTCCTCTCCCCCCCCTCTCTCTCTCCCCTCTCTCTCTCTCCCCTCCCTCCCTCTCTCTCTGTCCCCTCTCTCTCTCTCCCCTCCCCCTCTCTCTCTCTCTCTCTCTCTCTCTACCCCTCCTCTTCTCTCCCCTCCCCTCTCTCTCCCCCCCCTCTCTCCTCTCCCTCCCTCTCTCCTCTCCCTCCCTCTCCCTCTCCCCTTCTCTCCCCCCTCTCTCTCTCTCTCCCCTCCCTCCCCTCTCTCTCTGTCCCTCTCTCTCTCTCCCCCTCCCTCCTCTCTCTCTCTCTTCTCTCTCTCTCTCCCCTCCCTCTCTCTCTTCTCCCCTCCCTCTCTCTCTTCTCCCTCCCTCTCTCTCCTCCCTTCCCTCCCTCTCTCCCCTCTCTCTCTCCCTTTCTCTCTCTCTCCTCTCTCCTCTCTCCCCCTCCCCTCTCTCTCTCTCTCCCCTCCCTCCTCTCTCTCTCTCTCTCCCCTCCTCCTCTCCCTCTCCTCCGTCTCCCTCCCTCCCTCCTCCCTCCTCCCTCCTCTTCCCTCTCCCCTCCCTCTCCCCTCCCTCTCTCTCTCTCTCCCCCCCCTCTCTCCTCTCTCTCTCTATATATATATATATATACATATATCTCTTTCTTTCCCTCTGTCCCGCCCTCTTTCTCTGAGATATCATATTTGCTGCGTATGATCCTATCTACCAGTAGCCCCTCCTACCTCTTCCCTCTATCGCTGTATCTGGGGAGAACGGAGACAGAGCAACACACACCAATATTTGGATTAATAAATAGCTACATGAAAACACTTATTATAAAGTGTTACACTTATTATAAATACAATGATGTCTATTGTGCCCATAAAGAAACTATTTATGCATACCTATATTGTGTATGTGGTCTCCCTCTCCCTCTGCAACGGATATGAAATAAGGAAAGCACAAATTTGCTCCATTGAATGTTCACTCACAATTTGAACAGCTTGAAGTGGTCGAAACAGAGCTCTTAAAATGATTCACACATGCACGCATACACACACACACTTAACGGCTTGCGGGAGAGAGAAATGTTCGAGACAGGGAGAGTGCAGGCTTCAATAAATAGACGTAAGTGCAGGGCATACACACTCTCTGACTAATGCACACACACACACACGCATGCACACACACACAAACCAGCCAGTCCCGTGGAGCTGAGGTGCGGCAGCAGTACAGGTGTACACACTCGCGCGCACACACATCGACCAGTCACACTCGCAGGTCATAATGTCTCTCCCGTCCACACCACACCGTGCAGCAGTTGATTTAGCCATGCAGCAGCAGTGTAGTTACTCAGGCAGCTGACTGTGGTATGATGCGGAAGTCTTGCTTAAGCTATTAAACACCCGTACTGCTGTTATATGTGTTTGGAACACCTATGTATGAATGATGTTCATTGACTACAGTCCAGCATTCAACACTATTGTTCCCCCCCAAGTCCGTCACCAAGCTCAGAGCCCTGGGTCTGCACACTACCCTCTGCAACTGGATCCTGGACTTCCCTCAGGTGTGTTTCTCAGCCCTCTTCTGTACTCCCTGTTGACCCGTGATTGCGTGGCTTTGCACGACACCAACTCCATCATCAAGTTTGTTCCCTCCCTTACCGTGGGGCAGACGGTATCAGAGCATGGATGATACTAATATGCTCTACAAGCCTGACTGCTCAACACTTGAATGGGACTGACCACCTGCACTGACTCTTCGCACCTTAGCACACATGCACTCACTCGCGCACATGCACGCTCACGCGCACGCGCACACGCACACACTCACACACCAACTAGATGGCGCCGATAGACACGTTCACTGTGTTCCCAGCTCCTAGCCAACTTTGCAGTATTTTCTTTGTGTGTGTGTGTGTTATTTATGACATTATTTGGCCAGAACGATCCTTGTATTATGACGTACAGACGAAAATTACTTTTGGACATTAGATCTGTGGTCACTCACCTTCCCTGACCTGGATCCTTTGTTTGAGCTTCACAAGAAATCTCTATTCAAACAGGGGGATGCACCAACATGCCAACACCGGAGAAGAAGAAGAAGTGGGGCCCTAGTTAGACTCAGGTGGCGTGCATACCATCCACTTCCATGTGCATTACATTCAGTACCTGGAGAATAAAGTAGATGAGCTCAGGGCAAGGATCTCCTTACAGAGAGACATCAGCGACTGTAACATACTCTGTTTTACGGAGTCATGTCTCTCTCTGGATATATTGTCCCCATCCATTCAGCCAGCAGGGTTCTCCCTCCATCAGGCAGACAGGAAGAAAGAAATCTTTACAACTCATGGCTCTCTTGATCTGGAATACCTCACCATCAAATACCGACCTCAAACCTCCGGAGATAATTTTCTTCGGTCATAGTCACTGCCGTGTATACATTCCCCCCCAAGCCGACAACGCGGCGGCTCTCAAGGAACTACACTGGACTATGTCCAAACTGGAAACCGCATATCCTGAGGCCACATTTATTGTAGCGGGGGAACACTAATGAAATTCTATCAACACATCTCCTATGCTACACGCACATCACAAACTCTGGATCATTGTTACTCCCCCTTCCTGGACGGCTACAAGGCCATACCCCACCCTCCCTTCTGCAAATCAGATCACACCTCAATTATGCTCCTCCCCACTTATAGGCAGACACTTAAACAGGAAGTACCCGTGGTAAGGACTGTTCAATGTTGGTCTAACCCATCGGAATCTATGCTTCAAGATTGTTTTGATCACACGAACTGGGGAATGTTCCGGTTTGTCTCTGAGAATTGTATCGACCTATACACAGACTTGGTGACTGGGTTCATCAGGAAGTGCATAGAGGATGTTGTTCCCACTCTGTCGATTAGAACTTACCCAAACCAAAAACTGGGGACAGATGGCAACATTTGAGCAAAACTGAAAGCACGAATTTAACCATAGCAAGGTGACTGGGAATATGGACGTGTAAAAAAAGACCAGCTTTGACCTCCGTGGGGAAATCAAATAGACAAAATGACAGTACAGGGACAAAGTGGAGTCACAATTCAATGGCTCGGACATAAGATGTATGTGGCAGGGACAATCACGTATTATAAAGGGATAGTGAACCAAGTCATGGACACCGACTGCTCGCTCCCGGATAAGCTAAACACCTTCTTTTCCCGCTTCGAGGAAATCAACATCCAGTCGCTGACGCAGGCCCCAAGCTCATGAGGACTGTGTGCTCTCGTTCTACGTGGCCAACATGAGTTAGTCATTTAAGCATGTTAACCCTCGCAAAGCTGCCGGCCGAGACGGCATCCCAAGTCGCATTCTCAGAGCATGTGCAGACCAGCTGGCTGGAGTGTTTACAGATATACATGTATTCAATCTCTCCATATCCCAGTCTGTTGTCCCCACTTGCTTCAAGATGTCCACCATTGTTCCTGTACCCAAGAAAGCGAAGATAACTGAACTAAAAGACTATCGCCCCGTAGCACTCACTTCTGTCATCATGATGTGATTTGAGAGGCTATTTAAAGACCATATCACCTCCACCTTACCCAACAACCTAGGGAATTTGCATACCACCCCAACAGATCCACGGATGACGCAATCACCATTGCTCTGCACACTGCCCTCTCCGACCTGGACAAGAGAAATACCTATGTAAGAATGCTGTTCATCGACTGCAGCTCAGCCTTCAACACCATTGTTCTCTTCAAGCTCATCACTAATCTCAGGGCCCTGGTTCCGAACCCCTCCATGTGCAACTGGGTCCTGGACTTCCTGACGGGCCGATCCCAAGTGGTGAAAGTAGGCAACAACACCCCCTCCACGCTGATCCTCAACACGTGGGCCCCACAGGGGTGCGTGCTCAGCCCCCTACTGTACTCTCTGTTCACCCATGACTGGGTGGCCACGCATGTCTCCAACTGGAGTTGCTCATCCCTGGTCTATACACTGTGTATATACAGTACCAGTCAAAAGTTTAGACACACCTACTCATTCCAGGGTTTTTCTTATTTTTTTAAACTATTTTCTACATTGTAGAATAATAGTGAAGACATCACCTAATAACACCTATGGAATCATGTGGTAACCAAAAAAGTGTTATATTTGAGATTCTTCAAAGTATCCACCCTTTGCCTTGATGACAACTTTGCACACTCTTGGCATTCTCTCAACCAGCTTCATGAGGAATGATATTCCAACAGTCTTGAAGGAGTTCCCACATATGCTGAACACTTGTTGGCTGCTTTTTCTTCACTTTACAGTCCAACTCATCCCAAACCATCTCAATTGGGTTGAGGCCGGGTGATTGTGGAGGCCAGGTCATTCTGATATTTCTCGTTCTGATATTTCATCATTTATTTATTTGTGCGTATTGTATTTCTAGGTATTATTACTGCACTGTTGGAGCTAGAAACACAAGCATTTCGCTGCAGCTGCAATAACATCTGCAAATCTGTGTACTCCACCAATAAACTTCGATGTAATTTGACGCACACACACAAACACACACACACATATACATCCATGCTACACACACATTACAATTCCTGCTACCAGACTCTTATTTACTATTGCTAATACTGCACAATTTGCCCCCAATCCCCCTTTTTCTGATACATGTGTAAATATTGGACTATAAATTGAGCCTTCCTGTATTATACTTATGCTAAAACGTTTATTCTATTCTACTGAGCCATTTACTTTAAGCTCATATTCTAATCTTTCTTATTTTTTATTGTTGTTGCATTGTTGAAAAGGAACCTGCAAGTAAACATTTAATTGTACAGTGTATACCATGTGTGTATGACTAATAACACTTTAAACTTGTGTGTGTGGTCTAGTCTGGTCTACTCCCAACTGGACTCACTCTCCTTTTTCCATGGCTGTCTGTGCCTGTGTGTACACTACATCACTACATACAGTACATAGTATACCCACTGATTTACTGGCTATCCTCCATGCCTGGGCCGGGCTGGCTTGCCTTCACACAGAGAGAGAGATAGAGGACCTGATATATGGCAGCCAAACATGGCCCCATCTGTTGATCTACTGCCCAGCTTCAGCTTATCTACATTCTAGCAATCTGCTCCCTACAAACCATTTGCAGTGTCTTCGCAGAGTGGGAGAATTTGAAAGATGGAGCGACCATAAATAGTTAAACACCACCCATTTCTACCTTTCATCTTCTCCCTTCCCTCTCCCCCTCTTTCTCTGCTCAAGTCCTACTCTATCTCTCCTCTTCTCCGTCTCCTCTCACATCTCTCATCGGATTCTCAGAGGATTGGGGGGCGTATGTTTAGGCCCTCAGAACACAATTATCACCCAAAGCCACTGCAGAGGACGCATGAGAGAAAGGGCAATAAACTCAAGTTTCCTCTATAGTTGCGGATGGGAGAGATAAAACTTTTATTCGTTAGCAAGTCATCAGATTAGAAATGCATGTGCACGGTTCTGTTGTCCTGAGAGAACAGCAGAAGTTGTGAAGTGGAGCATGTTGTGTTTTACAGCTTTAATTACCCGAAGACATCAACACTATCACTCACTACAAGGACACTACAGGGGCCTCCACATACCCCTTTGACCTACTGCGATAGAGGAGAGGTGGAGGAGGGAAGGGAAGAGACGGGGGGGGGGGGGGGGGGGGGGGGGCAGTGAGACAGAGAGACAAAGGAGGAGAGACAGAGGAAGAAGGAGTGATACCCGGAAAGTGGAAGACAAGCATAGACCCAGCCAAACTACTCAAACACACTATTGTCCTAAAAAGCCACAGTGGTAAATATAGCCTCTTCTACTCTCTCACATAGCTGTGGTCGACAGTTTCCCATAGGGGCGCAACTTTCACTGGAGACAGGGACATGTCCCCCCCACATTCTGAAATGGTATTTATGTCCCTCCCAGTTTTATCATTGTAATGTGATACAAAACAAGGTAACAGTGTGCTTTAAGACCATGCAGACACCTCCGAGCAGTCGGGTAGGCTGTTTGGAGTGTTTATTTGACTGGATTTAGGACCATGCGGACACCACAGAGCGGGCTGACAGGCTGTGTGAAGGCAACGCTTCTGGAAGGCTGGCTGGACCAGCACGGGAGAGTTGAGCATAGTTCAGTGTACACGTTGCACTCTTTCACCGAGTTGTAAAAGGAACAGAAACTGGCTACTCTTTAGTTGACTGATGTAGCTGGCAAGGTAATTGCTGTTTAACTTAACAAAAAAAACTAGTGTTTATTCACAGTGCTGAGCTAGTATTGTAACTGACATGTAATGTTAGCTAATGTTTCATCCCCTCTCGACTGAGGTAAATTAATAAGCTACGCTAGTGAGTAGTTACCACAACCAGGTCAGCTCTAGCCTCTAGTTATCTGTCAGGTAGCGATATAAGGTGGCTATTGTTACTATCTAACAGCAGTTGTTTGTATTGACATGTTTTGTAGCCTTTGTTTTGTCACGTTTCAGAAGTAAATTAACTTGGCAAGCTTTCGCCAGTTGATGTACCATTAGAGATAGAGAGCTGGCCAAAAGTTGCCTTGTTTTAGCTATTATTTTTGCCTCAATCAAACTAGACCTGAATCAAACGATGAAACCATCGGCCAAACGATTGAAGATTGATATTCTGATGTTTTTTCAGTGCAATGTGAGTTTTATTAGTCAGCATGTCAATGTCACGTTATTGATCTGTCAGTTTCCCTTGGTAATTCCCTACTTTCACATACAGTAATGCAGTAATAAATAGTAATAAACAGCTCTAACGTTACAGGCTTCAGTGTCATGGTGCACAGTAGAGGTGTGCCCCCTGCCCCGACTGATTTCTTCAATCCGACTCCCACCCGGTACCGCAAGAACTGGTCCCAAGAGATTCTCACATGGCCCTTACATTGTATTACTGGTCTATATCAATCAATATGCTGAATGTAGTTTGAAGAGAGCAGTGTTGGAGAAACTTGCACTTTCTCTTGAGCTATTTTTATAGCTTATCTTTTATGAGTGGGAAGATTTTCAGATGGAGAAATATGGTGACCAATATTTAGGCCTATTTCTAGGCAATGTAGTAAACTAAAGTCTAATCATAGGCCTAGTTAGGAAGTACATTTCTTTCAAAGATAAGTGTCCCGTGCTTCTCTACATAGGCTATAGCCTACTCTATTTAACTGAGACCACATGAACACCTGATCTCACAGGTATGGCTACTGAACTGGAAACAGCAAGAATTATGACAGTGACACTTGCTACGTTACGTTTTGCATAGTCCTATAGGATATAGCCTACCTTTTAGGAGGACGATTTGCAGGCAGAGACAAATAAATGGGTATTCAATACTTATTGAAAATGAAAAGGCACAAGGCTCGCTCACCCTAGTAGCCTAACCTATGGTCACCATGGCAGCCTAACCTATGGTCACCCTAGTAGCCTAACCTATGGTCACCCTAGTAGCCTAACCTATGGTCACCCTAGTAGCCTAACCTATGGTCACCCTAGTAGCCTAACCTATGGTCACCCTAGTAGCCTAACCTATGGTCACCCTAGTAGCCTAACCTATGGTCACCCTAGTAGCCTAACCTATGGTCACCCTAGTAGCCTAACCTATGGTCACCATAGTAGCCTAACCTATGGTCACCCTAGTAGCCTAACCTATGGTCACCCTAGTAGCCTAACCTATGGTCACCCTAGTAGCCTAACCTATGGTCACCCTAGTAGCCTAACCTATGGTCACCCTAGTAGCCTAACCTATGGTCACCCTAGTAGCCTAACCTATGGTCACCCTAGTAGCCTAACCTATGGTCACCC
Source organism: Salvelinus namaycush (assembly GCF_016432855.1). Classification (NCBI taxonomy): domain Eukaryota; kingdom Metazoa; phylum Chordata; class Actinopteri; order Salmoniformes; family Salmonidae; genus Salvelinus; species Salvelinus namaycush. The sequence continues at coordinate 39,215,434 of NC_052314.1, read as the reverse complement.
TAGTAGCCTAACCTATGGTCACCATAGTAGCCTAACCTATGGTCACCCTAGTAGCCTAACCTATGGTCACCCTAGTAGCCTAACCTATGGTCACCCTAGTAGCCTAACCTATGGTCACCCTAGTAGCCTAACCTATGGTCACCATAGTAGCCTAACCTATGGTCACCATAGTAGCCTAACCTATGGTCACCCTAGTAGCCTAACCTATGGTCACCATAGTAGCCTAACCTATGGTCACCATAGTAGCCTAACCTATGGTCACCCTAGTAGCCTAACCTATGTGCGCGTTGTGCCTTTTCCTTTTCAATCATGATTACATTTTTTTATTGAACTTAAACTCAAGTTGGTTAAGCGCCCTCCGCTTCTTTTCACTATCAATATTTATTTTCAGACACTGTAGTAAACTACAATCTAATCATATTTAAGTTAATTTCATATGCATGTTAACTGCTACCTGATTCTCCGCCCATGTAGGCAGCCTACTCTATTTCAGTGAGACCACACACACTAGGCACACTTGAACTCTCACGCCCATCTAGGAGAGGTAGGCTACTGAAGTTGAAGCAGCGAATTCTGAGTCTGTGAATAATGTGAACAAATGTGTGGTTTTAATACAATAGGTAGGCTAACGCATACAAAGCAGAAAGAGGACCGTTTCAAAATAATCTGTGGTACAACAACAATATTTGAATCCCAAATCATCTGCCTGAATGCCTGCTCCCACCTGCAGCATGGAAAATGGTGACCGCGCCGCAATGATCTGTCGGGACCTGCATCCCGTGGGAATGCAGCCCTCTAGTGCAGTCAGTACACAACAATATGCTCATCATCTCTTAGCAGGATCCGATGGTGACATGGGTCCCAGCAGGGTCAAACAGCCAGGAAAGACCAGTCTCCGGAGCTCAGGTGAATTTTGCAGTATATTCAGTGAATGATACAAAGTGCCATCATGAATTGATGAGTGGACAGTAGCTACAGGACAGCAGCTTAAAGCTCCAGTCTGGGATCTGGGCATAATGGTAATTTCAATTATTGAACCAATGATTCTGTTCTTAGATAATATCATGTATAAATGTACACCAAGGTAATTTTTTGTCTTGCCTAATTTTAGGAGGGTCAGATGGTGACAGGGGTCTCAGCAGAGCCAGGCAGCCAGGGAAGACGAGTCTGTGACGGAGGTGAGTTCTTGCAGTGCAACATATACCCTGGGAGTCGGAAAGCAAGTGCAGGTGGTGAGTTTAATAATAAATGGAACGTCGAACAATAGAACAAACACAAGTAGCGTATAGACATGAAACACATAAACAATACTGACTGGGAAAGAACCTAAGGGAGTGACAGATATAGGGGAGTTAATAAGTGAGGTAATGGAGTCCAGGTGTGCCTGATGTTGACGTGCAGGTGCGCGTAATGATTGATACCAGGTGTGCGTAATGATGGATCCCAGGACCAGTGGTTAGTGTACCGGCGACGTCGAACGCTGGAGGGGAGGAATGGGAGTAGACGTGACATGCTGATGCAACACTTTATTCTCTCTGCCCAGCAAACACTGGACAAGCCAGATGCTTTTTAAGGCAGTCTGACAAACTGTATCAAGGGTTGATACACTCTTTTCCCGATGACAGAAAACATGTAAAACAAAAATGTGACGAAGACCTAGGAGATGCTATTGATGATGATGAATGGATACAGATATGTTAGAATGCTCAGTCATGTTCATATAATCTCAGACATAAATTACTGCACTTTAAGACCATCCATAGAACGTACTATATGCCAGTGAAACTGAATACCATGCACTCAGAAATTGTATTATTCTGCTGGAGGTATAAAGCACAAAAGTGGACATATTTGAATATGTTATGGTCTTGTGAAGGCTGGCTGAATTCTGGCAAAGATTATGTTCTTTTATCTATTTTTATAGATTCTCCTCTCCCTGTTTTTGTTTGCTTAGAAATGTTGATACTGGAGACTGTTATGAGAATAAACTGTGTAACCAAGCATTTATAGCGGCTCATAAATACATTTCCATTAATTGGAAGGTTGGTTATCCTTCCACAATGTATGGACGAAATGTCAAGTTATGTACAGTGCCACTAGATTTGTTTTAAGATTAAGGGTATACTGTGTAACTTTCATAAGGTCTGGATGCCTTATATGGAATACTGTACGACAAAAGGAGTCTGTATTGAAAACATGCCTACGCCAGGGAAGATATAGGCAATCCCTAGCTGCTGGGCTGCTCAGTCCTGGCCATGGGGGTCTGTACTGTTGTCACTCTGGGCTTGGCCTAACACACCTGAAACCAATCCTGAATGTTTCACTAAGATCCTAAAGCTGAGTGGGATGTGTTGGGTTTGGGGCTACAGGGCCGTGGACTCCTAGGGGCAAAAGGGGGTGACCCATTTATATTGTGTTCAAGTAAAAAGAGCTCTACAGTACTAGTAGGCCTATGGTATGATTAATATGGAGGGTGTACTGTTCCTGTGTGTTAATGTGTAGTTTTCATTCAACTTTTGTTTTCCAAACCTTTCCCTTGAGATTTAAACAAATGATGGGAAGGAAGTTGTGTTGGGGAGAGAGTTGAGTTATTGACTAGACTGTTGGGGGTCGGGCGTGTAGGCGGCTCGGGTTGGCAACACAATATTGATTATTGAATTACCATGGACCTAGTTCCGTTTTATCAATCACTTAAACATATTTAATCATCTCTTACCTAGCTTAATGACTGTGGGCATTTTTGCTTACATTTTGTTGTTCTAAATAGAGACTAGAAGGGCCATATTCGATTGTGTAGGAAAATGTGCTTTAGATGCCCCCCAGACAAGTAATGTCCCCCTCTGCAAATAGCACTGCTGGGTGATTTAAAAAGTCATAGTCAATCGATCAATAATATAATAACACTCTAAGCATTTATTTACAATATGTAGAATCAATGAGAGTAGAAAGGTTCAGAACTTTTGTAATACATCACAGCACAGTTGAAAAATATGTGACAAATCAAAACTGGATGGTGTTCAGAGATAGATGGGAGGAGATGAGTGGAGCTGAAGGATGGGACTAAAAACAAACAAAAGACAACTATTGTAAAATATACTGTGTCCGTAAAGGGGAATATACAGTTGAAGTCGGAAGTTTACTTACACTTAGGTTGGAGTCATTAAAACTCGTTTTTCAACCACTCCAGACATTTCTTGTTAACAAACTATAGTTTTGGCAAGTCTATTAGAACATCTACTTTGTGCATGACTAAGTAAATTTTCCAACAATTGTTTACAGACAGATTATTTCAATTAAAATTCACTGTATCACAATTCCAGTGGGTCAGAAGTTTACATACACTAAGTTGACTGTGCCTTTAAACAGCTTGGAAAATTCCAGAAATGTATGTCATGGCTTCAGAAGCTTCTGTTAGGCTAATTGACATCATTTGAGTCAATTGGAGGTGTACCTGTGGATGTATTTCAAGGCCTACCTTCCAACTCAGTGCCTCTTTGCTTGACATCATGGGAAAATCAAAAGAAATCAGCCAAGACCTCAGAAAAAAATTGTAGACCTCCACAAGTCTAGTTCATTCTTGGGAGCAATTTCCAAACGCCTGAAGGTACCACGTTCATCTGTACAAACAATAGTACGCAACTATAAACACCATGGGACCACGCAACCATCATACCGCTCAGGAAGGAGACATGTTCTGTCTCCTAGAGATGAGGGCAAATCAATCCCAGAACAACAGCAAAGGACCTTGTGAAGATGCTGGAGGAAACAGGTACAAAAGTATCTATATCCACAGTAAAGCGAGTCCTATATCGACATAACCTGAAAGGCTGCTCAGCAAGCAAGAAACCACTGCTCCAAAACCACCATAAAAAAGCCAGACTACGGTTTGCAGCTGCACATGGGGACAAAGATTGTACTTTTTGGAGAAATGTCCTCTGGTCTGATGAAACAAAAATAGAACTGTTTGGCCATAATGACCATCGTTATGTTTGGAGGAAAAAGGGGGACGCTTGCAAGCCGAAGAACACCATCCCAACCGTGAAGCACGGGGTTGGCAGCATCATGTTGTGGGGGTGCTTTGCTGCAGAAGGGACTGGTGCACTTCACAAAATAGATGGCATCATGAGGTGGGAAAATTATGTGGATATATTAAAGCAACATCTCAAGACATCAGTCAGGAAGTTAAAGCTTGGTCGCAAATGGGTCTTCCAAATGGACAATGACCCCAAGCATACTTCCAAAGTTGTGGCAAAATGGCTTAAGGTCAACAAAGTCAAGATATTGGAGTTACCATCACAAAGCCCTGACCTCAACCCTATAGAACATTTGTGGGCAGAACTGAAAAAGCATGTGCGAGCAAGGAGCCCTACAAACCTGACTCAGTTACACCAGCTCTGTCAGGAGGAATGGGCCAAAAATCCCCCAACTTATTGTGGGAAGCATATGGAAGGCTACCCGAAACGTTTGACCCAAGTTAAACAATTTAAAGGCAATGCTACCAAATGCTAATTGAGTATATGTAAACTTCTGACCCACTGGGAATGTGATGAAAGAAATAAAAGCTGAAATAAATCATTCTCTACTATTATTCTGACATTTCACATTATTAAAATAAAGTGGTGATCCTAACTGTCCTAAAACAGGGAATTTTTACTTGGATTAAATGTCAGGAATTGTGAAAAACTGAGTTTAAATGTATTTGGCTAAGGCGTATGTGTAACGGTTTTCGTCGTCTGAAGAAGAGTAGTCGGACCAAAGCGCAGCGTGGTAAGTGTTCATGCTTTTTTATTAGAACAGAACACTATAACAAGAGAATAAATGAAACCGAAACAGTCCTGTAAGGTGCAAAACACTAAACAGAAAATAACTACCCACAAAAACCATGTGGGAAAAAGCTACCTAAGTATGGTTCTCAATCAGAGACAACGATAGACAGCTGCCTCTGATTGAGAACCACACCCGGCCAAACACAAAGAAATACAAAACATAGAAAATTAACATAGAATGCCCACCCAAATCACACCCTGACCAAACCAAAATAGAGACATAAAAAGCTCTCTACGGTCAGGGCGTGACAGTATGTAAACTTCCAACTTCAACTGTATAAAAAAAAAAATGCAGTACATATCAAAAGTTTTAATACCTACTTATTCAAGGGTTTCTATTTTTACTATCTTCTACACTGTAAAATAATAGTGAAGACATCACCACTATGAAATCATATATTATCTAGAAAAGGGTTCATTTTTGAGATTATTCAGATTATTGATGACAACTTTGCACACTCTTGACAGCTTCATGAGGTAATCACCTGGAATGCATTTCCAACAGTCTTGAAGGAGTTCCCACATATGCTGAGCACCTGTTGGCTGCTTTTCATTCACTCTGCGGTCCAACTCATCCCAAACCATCTCAATTGGGTAGAGGTCAGGTGATTGTTGTAATCTGATGCAGCACTCCATCACTCTATTCTTGGTCAAATAGTTCTTACACAGCCTGGAGGTGTGTAAGGACAAAGCACCACCACACCATCACACCTCCTCTTCCATGCTTCATGGTGAGAACTACACATACGGAGATCATCCGTTCACCTACTTTGCGTCTCACAAACACACGGCGGTTGGAACCAAAAATCTCAAATTTGGACTCATCAGACCAAAGGTCTAATCTCCATTGCTCGTGTTTCTTGGCCCAAGCAAGTCCATTCTTCTTATTGGTGTCCTTTAGTAGTGGTTTCTTTGCAGCAATTCAACCATGAAGGTCTGATTCACGCAGTCTCCTCTGAACAGTTGATGTTGAGATGTGTCTGTTACTTGAACTCTGAAGCATTTATTTGGGCTGTAATCTGAGGTGCAGTTAATAGCTTATTCTGAGGCTGGTAACTCTAATGAAGTTATCCTCTGCAGCAGAGGTAACTCTAGGTCTTCCTTTCCTGTGGTGGTCCTCATGAGAGCCAGTTTCATCATAGCGCGTGATGGTTTTTGCGACTGCACTTTAAGAAACTTTCAAAGTTCTTGTAAGTAATGATGGACTGTCATCTATCTTTGCTTATTTGAGCTGTTCTTGCCATAACATGGGCTGGGTCTTTCACCAAAAAGGGCTATCTTCTGTATATCACCCCTACCTTGTCACAACACAGGTGACTGGCTCAAACGCATTAAGAAGGAAAGAAATTCCACAAATTTACTTTTAACAAGGCACACCTGTTAATTAAAATGCATTCCAGGTGACTACCTCATAAAGCTGATTGAGAGAATGCCAAGAGTGTGCAAAGCTGTCATCAAGGTAAAGGGTGGCTACTTTGAAGAATCTCAAATATAAAATATGTCACTTTTTTGGTTACTACATGTTTCCATATGTTTTATTTTGTAGTTTTGATGTCGTCACTATTATTCTACAATGTAGAAAATAGTAAAAATAAAGAAAAAACCCTTGAATGAGTAGGTGTGTCCAAACTTTTGACTGGTACTCTATATTTACAAAAATATACACTAACATTCAAAAGTTTAGGGTCACTTAGAAATGTCCTTGTTTTCGAAAGAAAAGCTAATTTTTTGTCCATTAAAATAACATCAAATTGATCAGAAATACAGTGTAGACATTGTTAATGTTGTAAATGACTATTGTAGCTGGAAATTGCACATTTTTTATGGAATATCTACATAGGCGTGCAGAGGCCCATTATCAGCAACCATCACTCCTGTGTTCCAATGGCACGTTGTGTTAGCTAATCCAAGTTCATAATTTTAAAAGGCTAATTGATCATTATAAATGTAACGCTCGTCTGATGAAGGAGTGGACCAAAGCGCAGCGTGGTACGTGTTCATGATATTTATTTAAATCTGAACACTAGAACAAAAATAACAAAACAAGAAACGAACAGTTCTGTAAGGTAACTAAAACTATACAGAAAACAACTACCCACAAACACAGGTGGGAAAAGGCTACCTAAGTATGATTCTCAATCAGAGACAACGACAGACAGCTGCCTCTGATTGAGAACCACACCGAGCCAAACACAAAGAAATAGAAAACATGGAGATAAAGAAACTAGAATGCCCACCTTAGTCACACCCTGGCCTAACCAAAATAGAGAATAAAAGCCTCTCTATGGCCAGGGCGTGACAATAAAACCTTTTTGCAATTATGTTAGCACAGCTGAAAGCTGTCGTCCTGATTAAAGAAGCAATAAAACTGGCCTTCTTAAGACTAGTTGAGTATCTGGAGCATCAGCATTTGTGGTTTCAATTACAGGCTCAAAATGGCTAGAAACAAATAACTTTCTTCTGAAACTCGTCAGTCTATTCTTGTTCTGAGAAATGAAGGCTATTCCATGCGAGAAATTGCCAAGAAACTGAAGATCTCATACAACGCTGTGTACTACTCCCTTCACAGAACAGCGCAAACTGGCTCTAACCAGAATAGAAAGAGGAGTGGGAGGCCCCAGTGCACAACTGAGCAAGAGGACAAGTACATTAGAGTGTCTAGTTTGAGAAACAGATGCCTCACAAGTCCTCAACTGGCAGCTTAATTAAATAGTACCCGCAAAACACCAGTCTCAACGTCAACAGTGAAGAGGCGACTCCGGGATGCTGGTCTTCTAGGCAGAGTTGCAAAGAAAAAGCCATATCTCAAACTGGCCAATAAAAAGAAAAGATTAAGATGGGCAAGAAAACAAAGACACTGGACAGAGAAATGTGCTTTTCTTTCAAAAACAAGGACATTTCTAAGTGACCCCAAACTTTGAACGGTAGTGTATATGGGGGATTGGAAATGATGCATACAATTACATTGATGGGAGCCACAATCTATCTGCAATATTAAAGCTGATCTATCTTTTTTCTTGTATTATGTCCCCCCCACTTCTAAAACAAAAGTTGTGCCTCTGGTTTCCCAGTCTCTCTTTGTCAGTCACTGGCCTGCCAGCAGTGGGACAGTGTCAGCCAGCAAAAAGCAGGATCAGTGCTTCTGGCAGCAGGTCTTTCCGTCTAATGTACTTGTCCTCTTGGCAGCAGGTCTTTCCGGGGAGAGGAACACCTCTGCTCTGCACACTCCAGCCAACTGTCAGGGCAGACCCCAGGTACCAAGGGACTACAGTCGCACAGCCAAATACACACACACGTGCTCAGACACACACTGGACCCTTCAAACACAATACACACTTAACACTGTCCTAGTGGCTACAGCTGCAGGGAGTGGTCTCCTCCAGCTTCAACAGGAGATTCCAACAGGAAGTTGGTCTTGGAGGGTTCCAATGAGAAAATCACAGTCCCATGGCCATTCCGCAGTCCTCTCACGGCTTGTTTTTTCCTGTCCACTAATAGGAACCAATTATAGATCAGTATTAAGACTCTGGGGGCCAACTTTAAAGTGAGCTCATCCATTGTTCCTCAGTCCAATCTCTGAGAAAGTTCCTCCCCAGGCAGGAAACAAAGGACAAGCAATCACCTGCATGCCCTCTTCCATTCGTCCATCCCTCATTCCCCCCTGGAAATGCTATAACCCTTGCCAAACTACGGTGACCCTTGCCCAGCTGACATTTCCAACTCACACACCCACTATGGAGCCTGTCCACAAAGAATATATACAGTGCATTCGGAAATTATTCAGAACCCTTGACTTTTTCCACATTTTGTTATGTTACAGCCTTATTTTAAAATGGATTAAATTGCTTTTTTCCCCTCATCATTCTACACACAACGAAGAAAAACAGGTTCAGACATTTTTGCAAATTTATTAAAAAAAAGAAAACTGAAATATCACATTTACATAAGTATTCAGACCCTTTACTCTAACTGTATTTGGGGAGTTTCTCCCATTCCTATCTGCAGATCCTCTCAAGCTCTGTCAGGTTGGACGGGGAGCGTCATTGCACAGCAATTTTCAGGTCTCTCCAGAGATGTTCTATCAGGTTCAAGTCCAGGCTCTGGCCGGGCCACCCAAAGCCACTCCTGCGTTGTCTTGGCTGTGTGCTTAGGGTCATTGTCCTGTTGGAAGGTGAACCTTCGCCCCAGTCTGAGGTCCTGAGTGCGCTAGAGCAGGTTTTCATCCTGACTAGTCTCCCAGTCCCTGCCGCTGAAAAACATCCACACAGCGTGATGCTTCCACCACCATGCTTCACCGTAGGGATGGCGCCAGGTTTCCTCCAGACGTGACGCTTGGCATTCAGGTCAAAGAGTTCAATCTTGATTTCATCAGACCAGAGAATCGTGTTTATCATGGTCTGAGAGTCCTTTATGTGCCCTTTGGCAAACTCCAAGCGGGCCATCATGTGCCTTTTACTGAGGAGTGGCTTCCGTCTGGCTACTCTACCATAAAGGCCTGATTGGTGGAGTGCTGCAGAGATGGGAGAACCTTCCAGAAGGACAACCATCCCCACAGAGGAACTCTGGAGCTCTGTCAGAGTGACCATCCGGTTCTTGGTCAAGTCCCTGACCAAGGCCCTTCTCCTTTGATTACTCAGTTTGTACAGGCAGACAGCTCTAGGAAGAGTCTTGGTGGTTCCAAACTTCTTACATTTAAGAATGATGGAGGCCACTGTGTTCTTGGGGACCTTCAATGCTGCAGAAATGTTTTGGTACACTTCTCCAGATCTGTGCCTCGACATAATCCTGTCTCGGAGCTCTACGGACAATTCCTTCGACCTCATGGCTTTGTTTTTGCTCTGACATGCACTGTCAAGTGTGGGACGTTATATAGACAGATGTGTGCCTTTCCAAATCATGTCCAGTCAATTGAATTTGTCACAGGTTGACTCCAATCAAGTTGTAGAAACATCTCAAGGATGATCAATGGAAACAGGATGCACCTGAGCTCAATTTCGAGTCTCATAGCAAGAGTCTGAATACTCATATAAATAAGGAATTTCTGTTATATTCTTTTATACATTTGCACACATTTCTAAAAAGCTGTTTTTGCTTTGTCATTATGGGATATTGTGTGTGGATTTATGATGAAAACATTCGATTTAATACATTTTAGAATAAGGCTGTATCGTAACAAAATTTGGAAAAAGTCAATTGGTCTGAATACTTTCCGAATGCACTGTACAGCTAAATCAAATCAAATCACATTTGTCATATGCGCCGAATACAACAAGTGTAGACTTCACCGTGAAATGCTTACTTACAAGCCCTTAACCAACAGCGCAGTTCAAGAAGAAGAAAATATTTACCAAGTAGACTAAAATAAAAAGTACTAATAAAAGTAACACAATAAGAATAACAATAACGAGGTAATCTGTACATGTAGGTGGGAGAGAAGTGACAATGCATAGGTAACAAACAAACAGCGAGTGTACAAAAAGGGGGGGGGGGGGTGTCAATGTAAATGTCCGTTGCCGATTTTATGAATTGTTAAGCAGTCTTATGGCTTGGGGGTAGAAGCTGTTGAGGAGCCTTTTGGTCCTAGACTTGGCTCTCCTGTACCGCTTGCAGTGCGATAGCAGAGAAAACAGTCTATAACTTGGGGTCCTGGAGTCTCCTCTGACACCGCCTATTATATATAGGTCCTGGATGGCAGGAAGCTTGGCCCCGTTCGCACTACCCTCTGTAGCGCCTTACGGTCAGATGCCGAGCAGTTGCCATACCAGGCGGTGATGCAACCGGTCAGGATGCTCTCGATGGTGCAGCTGTAGACACTTTTGAGGAACTGGGGATCCACGCCAAATCTTTTCAGTCTCCTGAGAGGGAAATGTAATGGAACTAGAGCTCCGTGTTGCTATTGTTGCTCCAGTGACAATGTTGGGCTGCCAATCTTTATTATTAGAGTATAGTGCACACTGCAAGGCAAGCCAGTGACAATGTAGCCTTGCAATGCTATACTACATTGGTAGAGTACAGTCCACTGCGAGGCAGGGCTGAAATCCCTCTAGCAGATGTGCCTGGGGTGAGTGCCTCAGAGCAGAACAGAGCACGGAAAGTATGATTCCCAGACTTACTATGAAGGAACAAAGTAGAGGACAGCTAGAATCATGAGCTCAGCCGGACAACAGCCCTGATGGAGCACAACCCCACTGCCTCCAAAAATGACAGGAGGAGCATAGCGTGCCATCAGGAATTAGGACTAAGTCAAGTCATGTGGTCAGGAAAACTCCTGGCCCGAAGGTGTTCACAGTTAGATACATGGTCAGTAACAACTTTGGGCCTCATCGGGAGAACACCAGCACAATAACATGATACAAAGCCGCAACAACATCTAAGGACATCTATATGAAGTCGTACTATCCCATTATTAACTATCCCAAGGCATTTTTTCTTAGTTATGATCTGTACTCTCTATGAAATTCCTGGGAGGCTTTTTCTCTGCCTCCCTCCCTGCCTGTCTGCCTGCCTTGATGACTAACGCCCAGGGGTTTTGGGCTGCTTGACTCCCCGTATTGAGACAAGCAGGCATTAAGAGGCATTAAATCTCCTTAGCCCTACTGGAGCTAGTAAGTGAAAGGAGAGAAGATTGGCTTTTTTCTAATCATCCTGTGAAGATAAAATAATTTGAAATCCCTGCACACACACACACACACACACGCACGCGCACACACACGCACACACGCACAGACCATGCTACAGGTCTGTAGTCTCAGTGGGAGCTACAGTAATATTCAGCGGGAGCCAGAGTCTGGAGGATTTGAACCATCTGGAGGTGTTAGGCTCCTGGCCAACAGTGATAGGGCACACACAGGCAACCATGCACCTCCAGAAGTCCAGGTGTGTGTAAGCTAGGAATGTTATAGGACGAACACAAGCACCATGTATATGAAGTTTACCACCAAGGGTGCTGTAAAAAGAATTAGGCCCACGCTACAGAAGGCTATATCTGTCTACTACTACAGGGCTAGTAAAGGCCCAGTGTACTACTAGTGTTTGACTATTTATTTTCCTGTATTTGATTTACTGTTGATATGTAATAAACACGATTGCAATGCGGGAAGACGCAGACAGATCCCAGTAGGCACAGACGTTCAACATCTAGTTTTGACTTACATTTGGTTGAGTTGTCAACTAATGTGAATTGAAAATGAAATCAACAAAAGAATTCACCATGCCATTGGGATTTACGTTAAAAGTTGGGCTAAAAAAATACGCAACGCCCTTACGTTGATGAATTTTTGCAAATCCAATCAGTTTTCCATATTGATTCAACGTCCTCCCATAGATTTAAAAAAAAACTGAAATTGAATTAAGTAGTTTTCACTTGTTAGTCTACATATTATCTGTTTTAACTATGTACTGATGTTCCTACGTTGACCTGTTTAACTGCCGGCATCAAATGTCTGCCAGTGTTGAATGTTATGGTTAAAGATTTGACTCCAGACTGGATTCGAGGACACTGATCATGTATCTGTGACACTGTGATTCTGTAACAGCTGTAATTGTGGCTTCCTACAAGCCTCCCGTGCTGGTATTTACAGAACCTTCGGTGCTGTGTGATTAATATACTGTATAAGGGCCTTCTCGTTTTCTTGGCTTCTGTGCTGGAGGTGTCTCCCTGTTGCAACTTGTAATTAAACCAAAATGATTTTGATTGATGTTATCAGCGACTGCTCTCCTTTTTGTCAACCTGGAAATTCCTGTTACAAGCAGTGAGTTCTACTAACAGAGCTTTCCTGTCGGTGAACACACAAAGAAAAACATTAACACAGACACACACATTGGTAAACTACAATAAAAACCATACACACAAACAAACAGAAATGCAAAACGCATTATATAAACAGTGGCGAGAAAAAGTATGTGAACCCTTTGGAATTACCTGGATTTCTGCATAAATTTGATCTGATCTTCATCTAAGTCACAATAATAGACAAACATAGTGTGCTTAAACTAATAACACACAAATTATCATATTTTTTCTTGTCTATATTGAATAATTCATTTAAACATTCACAGTGTAGGTTTGGAAAAGTATGTGAACCCCTAGGCTAATGACTTCTCCAAAAGCTAATTGGAGTCAGGAGTCAGCTAACCTGGAGTCCAATCAATGAGACGAGATTGGAGATGTTGGTTAGAGCTGCCTTGCCCTATAAAAAACACTCGCAAAATTTGAGTTTGCTATTCACAAGAAGCATTGCCTGATGTGAACCATGCCTCGAACAAAAGAGATCCCAGAAGACCTAAGATTAAGAATTGTTGACTTGCATAAAGTAGGAAAGGGTTACAAAAGTATCTCTAAAAGCCGTGATGTTTATCAGTCCATGGTAAGACAAATTGTCTATAAATGGAGAAAGTTCAGCACTGTTGCTACTCTCACTAGGATTGGCCGTCCTGCAAAGATGACTGCAAGAGCACTGCACAGAAGAATCCCAGAGCGTCAGCTAAAGACTTACAGAAGTCCCTGGAATATGCTAACGTCTCTGTTGACAAATCAACAATGTGTAAAACACTAAACATGAATGGTGTTCATGGGAGGACACCACGGAAGAATCCACTGCTGTCCAAAAAAAACATTGCTGCACGTCTAAAGTTTGCAAAAGTGCACCTGGATGTCCCACAGTGCTACTGGCAAAATATTCTGTGTACAGATGAACTACAGCTGAGTTGTTTGGGAAGGAACACACAACTGCAAAGTATGGTGGAGGAAGCATCATGGTTTGGGGCTGCTTTGCTGCCTCAGGGCCTGGACAGCTTGCTATCATTGACGGAAAAATGAAGTTTATCAAGACATTTTGCAGGATAATGTTAGGCTATCTGTCCGCCAATTGAAGCTCAACAGAAGTTGGGTGATGCTTCAGGACAACGACCCAAAACACAGAAGTAAATCGACAACAGAATGGCTTCAACAGAAGAAAATATGCCTTCTGGAGTGGCCCAGTCAGAGTCGTGACCTCAACTCAATTGAGAAGCTGTGGCATGACCTCAAGAGAGCAGTTCACGCCAGACATCCCAAGAATATTGCTGAACTGACACAGTTTTGTAAAGAGGAATGGTATAAAATTCCTCCTGACCATTGTGCAAGTCTGATCCGCAACTACAGAAAACGTCTGGTTGAGGTTATTGCTGCCAAAGGAGGGTCAACCAGTCATTAAATCCAAGGGTTCACCCTGCACTGTGAATGTTTACACGGTGTGTTCAACATGAAAACGTATAATTTTTTGTGTGCTATTAGTTTAAGCAGACTGTGTTTGTCTATTGTTGTGACCTAGATGAAGATCAGATCAAATTTTATGACCAATTTATGCAGAAATCCAAGTATTTCCAAAGGGTTCACATACTTTTTCTTACCACTGTACACATAAACCAAAACAACCTTACAGACAAAGATAAATAGACCTACAGACACAAACACATACGAACACACAGACCAAAATAGCCACATACACAGAAACAACAACAGTAGGGCAATTCCACGGTCACAGAGTGATGCTGAGATTCTTCACTTTAAAATGTATGTCAAACAAAAACTCAGCATCGCTCTGCCATTCGCTGCTCCACTCCGCAAGCCCCCTGCTCCAGGCAGGCTCAACAGAGCGGAGGAAGAGGTGCAGAGAAGTAACTAGACAGAGGTAGAGAGGCAGCCCATGCCGAGAGCAGATAAAATGTAAACGCTTTGCCTTGAATGTTCCCTGCCTGAGAAGATGACAATGGACGATGCCTTCACTCACCCACAGACTCACTAACCAGACAGGAGGCAAGAGCATTGCTGTGTGAATAAATGCAGGTTATAAAAGAGCAGCCAGGCAAAAGATGCACTCAAGGTGAAGCCCAGCCTAGTGCAATATGCTCTCTCTCTCTCTCTCTCTCTCTCTCCCCCCCCCCCCCCCCCCCCCCGTCTCTCTTTCCCTCTCCCTCTTCCACTCCATCCCCATTGCCCTGTATGGCTACCTGTGTGACTGTGTCAGGCTGGTTGGCTGAGAGAAGTGCCAGCTGTAAGACATTAGCCAGCCCAGCAGGACTGTAAACTAAAACATAGCACGGCCAACCGCCAAATGGGATGGAATACAACTACGGTACAAATCTGTAATAGACCATGAAGACAGACCATACTAGTTACACTGAGTGCACTCTATCTCTCGCTGTGTGTGTGTGTGTGTGTGTGTGTGTGTGTGTGTGGCGGCATCCTATTACCACATTCAGAAAGTCTGAAAACCCCAAGGAACAGAGGAAAGAATAAAACACGATATCAGAGAACCGGAAGAAAGGAGAGTGGGGGGACCAGAGATAGAAACAATGTGAGGAGAAAGGAAGAAGAGAGGAATGAGGGGACTGAGATAGTAGCAGTTAAGGAAACAGACCGAGACCAGCAGAAGAGAGGAAAGAAGAGGGGTGGGAGAAGGAGATGAATGAAGCAAGGAATCTCTCCTATATTCTTACCTCCAAGGCAGGTTCTTATTTTCCCAGCTGTCCGCTTCAGAAGTGTTGATGGAAACTCAAGTCCAAGTCCAGCACATTGCTTCAGTCAGTCTCTCCTCTCCCTGTGTGTGTGTGTGTGTCTCTCTGTGCCTTTCTCTCACGCTTACCTGTAGCATCTGGAGCAGAGGCACAGGAATGATTGAATTGAATGTAGAGGACTGAACGTACAGGATGGGAAAGTACTTCACAACACCAGAACTGTTGCGCTGAAGGGGTCAGATTAGCTTGTGTGGACACACCCACTTCCTCAGTGCCGGTCCAATGAGAGTGCACACACACACACACACACACACACACACAAACACACACACACAGATGTGTGTCTGTCAGATACAGACTTCAGCTGGACTGAAAAGAGCCAGTGTGGCGTGGCTGCTTTAGCAAAACAACGAGGGGGATTTAAAAAGCAGGACAGCTTGACCCTGTAGCCTACATGGCTCCTACTGTTTGTGAGTGTATGATTGAGCACTCACTGTAGCATGTGTGTGTGTCTGATGGGAAAGGGGGGGGGGGGGGGGGTGTAATGCTAAGCCCCACTGCCCACTGTAATTAGAAAAACAGTGCTGGGGGTTTCATTTCAGCGGCTCCAGGACATACTTGTCATTCTTGTAGTGCACTACCCTATCGTTCTATCGCTCTATCCCTCTCTCCCTGTCTCCCTCTGCATGCTTTTCCCCTAATGATGCTACCCTAGGGAGCCATGTCGGAGCTCTGAGCTGCTATACCACCCACCCACCCACCTACACAGACCTGACCTGGAATCAGCAAGCAGGCTATATCTCCTTCAATAGCATACATAGCCCATCATCAGAATAGGTTTACAACCATACAATTATAATCAATAGAATAATGATAGTTCTATAGTATACAACATCATGCCTTATATTAAATACTCTTATATCGTGGTGAATTATTGCACAACAGTGTCAAAAATCACGTGCTATCTGGGCCAGTAAACCGAAAAGATTACTGGTTTGAATCCCTGCGACGACTAGGTGAAAAATCTGTCAATGTGCACTTGAGCAAAGCACTTAACCCGAATTGCTCTTGTAAGACGCTCTGGATCAGAGTGTCCGACAAATGAATGAAATACCTAATGTAACATTTGTTTGAACTTATCCAGTAATGTTTTATGTAAGCTAGCCTACAGGGGCATAGGATAAATAAACGCATTAATAATCGAATCAATCAGGTTACGTACCGGAGCCTGGGTCCACAGTATGTGTATGCTATGGTGCATCACATCACTCCGTATCGCTCAGCTCAGCCTCGACCAGAATGGATTCTCCAAGAGGAACACAGCTCAGCTCCATCGAAACGTCGGCTTGCTGACCAAGCAAGGAACCACAGCAGCAGCTCTAATGCCCTGCATGCATTACCTGCTCCGTGTTGACAAATGCACTGGCTCGGTGGTCCATGTATATCTTGGCCAGATGATATCCTACATTAAACAAGAAGATGGATAATCGTTTGGGTCCTGGCTGCTTATGTAGATAGTATCTGTTCGTTTGACTGAATCAATAAGTTGCCTTAAATGCAGTAGTATAGTATATTTTTCAAATTCTCTCTCATTAAGAATCTGCACTAATCAACATATGCTTCTCTTTGAACATTTGCATGTAATATTATACTACCTTTTACTGCAGTGGGCTAAATCAGGGTCACACAGAGTGTTTCTTGGTAGACTTAAACAAATCTATTTTGAAACAAAAGTATACACCTCACACACATAGTTATGGGCTTAAACAAAAGAAGACACCTGTACCATGTCAGATATAGAGTTTAAATGTATTCCATTTTGAGTTTGCATCCCAATATTACACAATATATACATCACAGAAGACTGAAATATAACTAAACCGTTTGACATAGAAATTAAGAAATTATTTAAAAAAAATATTAATAACATTCCACCCATGAGGCCACTAGGTCATTTGACTGCAGGAAAAGGGCTACTGGGGCAATCCACAGTGAAACAATAACAAAGGGTTCTTCCTGCCCCTGTTTCGGTTAAAAGCTCAGGGATGGGTGTGGAGAAATGTTACCTCTCAAATTCATAGAGGGATTGATACAAAGGTATGGATGCAAGAGGTATGGATGCAAGGACTGACCCTCCATGATATCAAAATGATAGTTGTAACCATGTTTTGAGGCTGTAGGACCACATTGTTTTGTTTATTACATTTACTTTGGTTACAAACTTTGGAGTAAAACAAACTTATATGTTGGGTTCTAATGGGGTACAGTTAAGCTAAGATCCCTTTCTAAGATATATTTTTCAAGAATCAATGTGTAGGCCTACATATCATTCATTGCAACAGAGACGTGAGGAGCTTTGTCTGAAACTTGCTCTAAAGCCGCAGAGGTCAAACAAATTCTCCAGCTGACCTACAAGGGATCAGAGATCCGGAGTAAGGACAAGGCAGGGTGGGCAACTACGGGAAAACAGTCAACATAATATATGTATATTTTTTTATTATTTAGCAGATGTTCTTATTCAGAGCCATTTACAAGAGTAATTAGAGTTAACTGCCTTGTTCAAGGGCACATCGACAGATTTTTCATCTAGTCAGCTCGGGGATTCGAAACAGCAACCTTTCGGTTACTGGCCCAACGCTCTTAACCACTAGCCTACCATTAGTTCAACTCTAAAACTAGAGTTTCTATTGGACAAATTCAGGTCGGTCCCTCACCGTTTCGTTTTGCTTCCGTTTAAGAAACATTTTGAAACAGAATCTGCGTAGTGAATACACACCAGATATAACACTGAATGCTACAGAAAGAGTCCAATACCGTCATTAGTTGGGCTTTTAAACGGACACTAGACGGGGTAGTTGTTCAGATTGAAATGTTTTTGTTTATCTTACGTATGCTGCACTGCAATTCAGTTTTCTTTATTGTAAACCGTCAAAGTGCTCCACTGTGGAACATGTATTTGTGTAAATAAAACCTACCCATTTATGAGTCCAAAAATGGATGTAGCAACTGCAGATTGCCCTTTACTGAAATAAATGGAAGGGGAAAAAATGGTCTGGGAAAAATATATACTTCTCTCAACTTGCGTTAGCCCCACTCCAGTCAGCAGATGGCGATATGCATCTTTCCGGCGATGCTTCCAGCGTGACATATAATCCAGTGGACAACCACCCATCGTGACACAACAACAACTTGGCTGCAGTTCAAACATGTTCATTTTTACCCCCTCAGCCCTCGCGCTAGCCATTTTCCCTAAGGGGAATCCCCACCAAAACCGGATGCAGTTTGATTGCCATCTGAAGTGGAGGTCCAATTCACAAACAAAGGTTATGTATGCTACCACGGTTATGTGAGCTATTGGATCACTCCAATATGGTATCCTTCCGCACGGCAGGATACATTCAGAGAATTTCAGATTAGTCCCGTGTATCGGGTCGCGCTGCGGCTGACCCACTTAAATAGCTGCCGCTGCACTACTTCCGCCTCATGTCTTTTTCGTAGATCACAGACAAAGAGGATTGGAGTGATCCAATAGCTCAGATAACTGTGGTTACATACATAACCTCCGTTATGTAACACTATATTGGATCATTCCAATATGGTATCACAATACCAGATTCATCTGTGAACTAGATAAGGGCCAGTTAGAGAGCAAAGTCCCGTCGAACTGAGCTCAGGGCAGTCATAGCTGCTATGCTCTCCGTCCCCATTCAGGGTAGCGGAAGCAACACCCAGCACAGCCGTTCCGACCTGAGTGGCGGGGGCAACAATGACCCGATAGTACCGAGAACAAGGTGGTAAACAATGCCCAACTGGCTATTGAGGGGAACTCCTTGGAGAAGTGCCTACGATATATCTACTCCTCGAGTAGAATGCGCCTCTACAGCAGACGGCAGAGACCGGCTTGCCAGCCGATATGCTGTAGTAATAGTGTCCACAATCCAATGTGAGAGTCTTTGTATCGATAGGCTCTGGCCCAGAACTCTCTCACCATAGCAAACAAATAGCCGATCAGACTGTCGTATTGACTCTGTCTGTTTAATATAAGTGGCCAAGGCCCTGACCGGACGCAGCACACCTGGGGGGAAAAATACCCAGCTCACTCAGAGCTGCAGAAGGAGTATGTAAGGGCCGGTTCACATGTCTGTCAAACAGGACCTATGGCAAGAATGAGGGGTTAAGACCTTAGTCTGGACACTCCTCTCGTCTGGACCCATTCGGAAAAACATTCAGTGCTCACTGAAAAAGCATGAAGTTCACTCACCCTCTTTAGTGGAGGTAATAGACAACAGGAATGCCACCTGTGTGGATAGGTGCTTCAAAGTCATCGACACTAGGAGCTTGAGGGCAGCTTAGCAAGCACTCACAGCACCACGTCAACGTTCCATTATGGCACCCAGCGGACCATTGCAGGACACAGACATCGAACTGCCTTCATAAATGTGGAGAGCAATGGGTAGCCAGCCATGGGTCCCTCTTGGCCTTCATCGTGGCATGTCGAGATAGCGGCTAAATGCACTCTCATTGTGGATGCCACTCGGCCCGCATCGAGCAGTGACTGTGAAAACCGTTTGCACATGTGGCTTTCACACCAGGTAGAGAATATGCCCCACCACATTTAATATGACTTATTGGTGGAAGAGACCATGGCACTCTGCAACGTGTTCACCACATTGTCCTGGAGGCCTACACTGGTCCACTAATGCCTCTCAGAAGCCAAGCCTGAAGCTGGAGGCAGTGCGGGTCCAGATGCCACAGTGTCCCCCCCAGCCTGGAGAGAAGGTCGGGCCTCAGGGGCAGCTGCCATGGGGTCCCCGAGAGGAGAGACAACAGAAGGCTGAACCATGGTGGTATTGGCCAGCATGGAACAATCAAGAGCAGCTGGTGGCCAATCATAATGACCCTGCCTAGCGTAGCTGTGATCAGGGGAAATGGTGGGAAAACGTAAAGAGTTGTTGCTGGGCACGTTGTGAGCGAGGGCATCCAGACTCGTAGGGTCCGACATCATGAACCAGCGATGAGTGTTCTCCTGAAATGCAAACAGGTCCATCTGTGCTCTCCCGAACCTGTCCCAAAGCTGTAACACCACCTGAGGGTGTAGACTCCAGTCCCCCCCCCCAGCAGGCCACCTCTAGAGAGCATGGCCACTGCATTGTTCAGGATCCCGTGATATGTGCTGCTCGCAGCGATGCCAAGCAGGTCTGGGCCCAAGGTAAGAGCTCCTGAGCTATTGGATCAGGAAATGCTGTCCTACCAGGTAGGGCTGGAACTGTTGAAGAGCTAGGCGAACCACACTGAGCTCTTGCACATTGATGTGTTGACCACTCGATGGGGGGCTCCAGCGGCCTCTGGCCACCATGCCTCTGAACATGGCACCTCAACCCGTCAGAGAAACTTCAGTGCACAGCAGTTCTCTGCGGTGGACTCTGATCAGGCTCACCCCCTTTAACAGGAAGGAGCAGAATAGCCACTTCGATAAGATCCTCAAACATGCACTCATGACCAACAGTTGGTTGTGTCTGTGTTGTTTGGGGTGTCAGCCATGGAGGTTGAACCAGTAGCCTGATAGAGAATGCCCAGCTGAACCAACAGTGAAGCCACCGTCAGTAGGACGAGTAACTGTTGGCACTTGAACACAGACATGGCTCGTCCGAGCCGGAAACAGTTGATGTAGGATAGGATTTTGTTACTCTCACCTGAGGGAGACGTGACCTCATGAGAGTAGAGTCTATGGACATCCCTAGGTAGATCACCTTCCGTGAGGGGGTCAGGTGACTCTTCTCCTTGTTTAGGGTGAGGCCCAGAACTCAAATGTGGTTCAAGATGGTCCTCGTGTCCATTGTGGCCTGTTCACAGGATGGGGCAGACTAACCAATCGTACAGGTAAGACAGTTACTCCTCCAGTAGAATGTTCCACCACAGTAAAGGCAAAGGACGGCGGGCCAGCCGAAATGCTGCAGTAAGTGTCCACCATGCAATGTGAGAGTCTGGTCGGATAGGCTAGGGCCCAGAACTCTCTCACCATAGTAAACGAACAATGATAAAGCTTTCGTATTGCCTGCGTCTGTAAAAAGTAAGTGTCCATTGCCCTAGCCGGGCACAACACACTGCGGGAAGCCCCTAGTTCACCCGCAACAGTGAGAGGGGCGTATGTGGACAACTGTAATGGCCGGTTAACGTGTGTGTCAGACAGAACCCTTGGCCAGAATGAGGGGTTAGGAAGTAGGTTGACACTCCATCTGAACTCATTCAAAAACATTCCTTCAACCAGGGCTTCAACACTAGAAGACCCTCTCTCATTTATGCCTTGGGCCTGTGAGAAGCTGCCAATGCCAGTGGTAAGCATCTCAGGATGACTGCAGAGTGCAATCCTTCTTAGACGCAATCCACTGCCTGTGGGCAGGGACACCTCGCATTTCTCAAGGTGAAAAGCCCCACTGGAAATGGTAGTTTCTCTCTGTGGGAAGAAGAGATGGGTAGTGTATACCCTGCAGTGTAACAAAAGAATATGCCAACCCCAGCTACACACTGCTAAAATCCACAGTGTAATCTAGTTACTGTATGTACTGTAAAGTAGTGTAACAGAAAAACTATTGAGCACCAACCCACCTAGGCACTGTGTAAAAAACAGCAGTGAAATAGAGCATTAATGTGAGTTTCCAGGGGAAACTAGGATAGTTACTGTCTTAACTGTAAGTACAAAAGAAAACTAGTAATCCCAGCTACACACTGTGCAAGACCGCAGTGTAATAGCTGAAAAGTGAGTTTCCAAGGGAAACTAGGATACTCACTGGAAACTACACTAACCAAAAATATAAACGCAACATGTAAAGTGTTGGTTCCATGTTTCATGAGCTGAAGTAAAAGATCCCAGAAATGTTCCATATGCACAAAAAGCTTATTTATCTCAAATTTTGAGCACAAATTTATTTACATCCCTTTCTCGTTTGCCAAGATAATCCATCCACCTGACAGGTGTGGCATATCAATAAGCTGATTAAACAGCATGATCATTACACAGGTGCACCTTTTGCTGGGGACAATAAAAGGCCACTCTAAAATGTGCAGTTTTGTCACACAACACAATGCCACAGATGTCTCAAGTTTTGAGGGAGTGAGCAATTGGCATGCTGACTGCAGTAATATCCACCAGATCTGTTGCCAGATAATTTAATGTTAATTTCTCTACCATAAATAAGCTGCCTCCAACATTGTTTTAGAGAATTTGGCAGTACATCCAACCAGCCTCACAACCGCAGACCACATGTATGGTGTCGTGTGGGTGAGCGGTTTGCCAACGTTGTGAACAGAGTGCCCCATGGTGGCGTGGGGTTATCGTAATGGCATGCATAAGCTATGGACAACGAACACAATTACATTTTATTGATGGCTATTTGAATGCATTGAGATACCGTGACGAGATACTGAGGCCCATTGTCGTGCCATTCATCCGTCGCCATCACCTCATGTTTCAGCATGATAATGCATGGCCCCATGTCACAATTCCTGGAAGCTGAAAATGTCCCATTGCTTCCATGGCCTGCATACTCACCAGACATGTCACCCATTGAGCATGTTTGGGATGCCCTTGATCGACGAGTACAATAGCGTTTTACAGTTCCTGCCGATATCCAGCCAGTTCGCATAGCGATTGAATAGGAATGGGAAAACATTCCACTGGCCACAAACAACAGTCTGAACTCTGTGCGAATGAGATGTTTCACGCTGCATGAGGCAAATGGTGGTCACACCAGATACTGACTGGTTTTCTGATCCATGCCCCTACCTTTATTTTAAAGGTATCTGACCAACAGATGCATATCTATATACCCAGTTCATGTGAAATCCATAAATTAGGGCATAATGAATGAATTTCAATTGACTGATTTCCTTATGAACTGTAACTCAGTACAATCTTTGAAACTGTTGCATGTTGTGTTTATATTTTTGTTCAGTATAGCATAGTTACTGTATGTAGCCTACTGTAAAACTATAGTAAACCTGGCTGCACACTGTGATTTAAAAAAATGTGTAATAGAGCTGTCAGTTTCCAATTAAGGGATAGTTACTGTCTGTACTGTAAAGTAGTGCAATATAACTATAGTAAACACAACTACACACTGAAACCCTCAGTGTAATAGAGCTGAGATGTGAGTTTCCATGGGAAACTATGATAGTTACTGTCTGTACTGTAAAATAGTATAAGAAAACTATTGTGACCCAGCAACTGTGTGAAAAACAACAACAGTGTACTCTCACTAACATAAACTCAGCCTGGAATACTGGAAAATGAAGGCAACAGTGTAATATTACTGTGTCTATAGTATACACTGCCAAATACTGTATGATAGTATAGAATGGGACCTACAGTATCAGCCTTGATCTCATACACTATCTGAAGGAGAAGAAACGTGAATGAATGTACCTTTTCCTTGTGGAAAAATTATTAAGCCAACAGTGTGATATACCATGTCTATAGTAAACATTGTGCAATACTGTATAATAGGAAAGATTACTACAGACCCAGTATCAGGCTTTGTCTCATACACCATCTGAATGAAGGACAGGAGACATGAATGCAATATTTTCTTAATCTATCCACATTGCAATGTTTTGAAATGCGGAGTTTTATTTTGAAGGTTTCCTCGTTACCATACACCCGTGACGTCATCTTTGTAGCATACTAGTCTCATCCACCTCGGTAGCTTCCTAGCCAAAATAGCCGAAAGATTCAAGCTCTTTAGACTCTTCCTGAGTATATTAGACACTGTGTTTTGAACACAATTGTCTCCTATCTACTAGTTACCCCATTTCATTTCATATTTACGTTGTTGTTAGTCAGCTTGCTGGCTCGTTAAATTAGCTCTAGCCTAGTGGCTAATAATAGCTAGCTAACATTCCCGACCATGAGCTCATTAAGCTACTCCCCTCTTGTTAAATAAGAAAGCTTCTGGACAGAGAAAGGGGGTCTGTGGCTCAACATTGTCGTGAAGGAAGAGAATAATGTCACAGTGAAGAAAGAGGTAGAGGGTGATGCTGTTACAATGAAAGAAGAGGAAGACGCGTTCATAATGAGAGGAGTTTGTTACCGTCTTAGAAGAGAAAGAGGCGCATATAGTTTTTGGAGTGTGGGAGGGGGAGATGACTATCATTTAAAGAGGAGGAAGAAGAGAAGGACAAGGTGGATGTCACAGTGAAGAAAGAGGTAGAGGGTGAGGTTGTTACAATGAAAGAAGATAACGACGTTTCTGTGAAAGAAGAGGAAGACGCGTTCATAGTGAAAGAGGAGGCTGTTACCGTCATAGAAGAGAAAGAGGCGCATGCCGTTTTTGGAGTGAAGGAGGGGGAGATGACTGTCTCATTTGAAAAGGAGATTGGAGATCTGATTATCACTAGTGAGTACTGTCTTGAAAAAAAACGGTACACAACTTGTGTGTGGTTTTAAAGGGGCAATCCGGGATTCATTACAACAACAAAATGACTGCCTTGACACTTTTGGTAAACAGCTGGGGGATGGAGAAATGTAACCACTCTCAAATTCATAAGGTCACAGCACTCTATATAAACACACACACACACACACACACACACACACACACACACACACACACACACACACACACACACACACACACACACACACACACACACACACACACACACACACACACACACACACACACACACACACACACACACACACACACACACACACACACAGGTGGAAAAAGTACCCAATTGTCGTACTTGAGTAAAAGTAAAGATTCCTTTATAGAAAATTACTCAAGTAAAAGTGAAAGTCACCCAGTAAAAAACTACTTAAGTAAAAGTCTAAGTATTTGGTTTTAAATATACTTAAGTATCAAAAGTAAATGTAATTGCTAAAATATACTTAAGTAAAAGTATAAATCATTTTACATTCATTATATTAAGCAAACCAGATGGCACAATCTCTTGTTTTTTTTTTAAATTTTACGGATAGCCAGGGGCACACTCCAACACTCAGACATAATTTACAAATGAAGCATTTGTGTTTAGTGAGTCTGCCAGATAAGAGGCAGTAGGGATGCACAGGGATGTTCTCTTGATGTGTGTGAATTTGACCATTTTCCTGTCCTGCTCTGCAGTCAAAATGTAACGAGTACTTTTGGGTTTCAGGGAAAATGTATGGAGTAAAAAGTACATTATTTTCTTTAGGAATGTAGTGAAGTAAAAGTAGTCAAAAATAAATTGTAAAGTACCAATACCCCAAAAAACGACTTAAGTAGTACTTTAAAGTATTTTTACTTAAGTACTTTACACCACTGCACACATATACACGACACTCTCGCGCACACAGACACAAAGTCACGCACACACATTTTAAGTTTCAAAGTGTATTTGTCACGTGCACCAGGATACAGCAGCAGGTGTAAAACAGTACAGTAAAATGTTTACTTGCAAGCTCTTTCCCAACAATGCAGTATTCAATATCAAGGTGAGAGGAAATAATATATGTAATAATATAGGTAAGAAAACACATGAGAAACACAAGAAAAAATTAAATACAAGAATTCAAGCTATATGCAGGTAAAAAGCAAACCACTTACCTAGCTAGATAACAAGCTACTGAATTAGCAAACCAAATGCACAACTGCAGAGCATTTAGCACATTTTAAACCATTAACTTAGTTATAAGCTATCTAGTTGGTAAACATTTAGTTGTGAATTCCATACTGTAACTAGATCACCTGGCGCATGCTGTGACTCAAGGCTCCGGGTCTCTGGTCATTGTGTGCTTGTAAACAAAGACGGTGTGACCAGTGAAATGAAGAATGCGATCTGCTTTATCGCCTAACGTATTGCACAAGTTTACTGCAGGTATTTACTTAAAAAGTAGCTAGAAATAAATAGTTTCAACGTTATTGAAGGTATTGAAAAACCATACCGTGGATATTTCCAAATACCCCGGTATACACCAGGGCATAAAATAAACATCTAAAAAAATCGACCCACTACTCAAATGTTTTACCAGCCCAAAAAAAATAAAAATTACGATAAAATGTATAGCAACAAAACACAAAAAAACAGACGAGCATACTTTGTTACAATGCATTCGGAAAGTATTCAGACCCCTTCTCTTTTTCCACATTTTGTTACATTACACCCTTATTCGAAAATTGATCAAATTGTTTTTTCCCCTCAATCTACACACAATACACCATAATGACAAAACAAAAACAGGATTTTCGACTGATAAATAAAAAAAAAATATATATAACACATTTATATAAGTATTTAGACCCTTTACTCAGTACTTTGTTGAAGCATCTTTGGAAGCGATTACAGTCACGAGTCTTCTTGGGTATGATGCTACAAGCTTGGCACACCTGTATTTGGGGAGTTTCTCCAATTCTTCTCTGCAGATCCTCTCAAGCTCTGTCAGGTTGTATGGGGAGCGTTGCTGCACAGCTATTTTCAGGTCTCTCCAGAGATGATCGATCGGGTTCAAGTCCGGCCTCTGGCTGGGCCACTCAAGGACATTCAGACTTGTCCCAAAGCCACTCCTGCGTTGTCTTGGCTGTGTGCTTAGGGTCGTTGTCCTGTTGAAAGGATGAATCTTCGCCCCCAGTCTGCGGTCCTGAGCAGGTTTTCTCCGTTAATCTTTCCCTTGATTCTGACTAGTCTCCCAGTGCCTGCCACTGAAAAACATCCCCACAGCATGATGCTGCCACCACCATGCTTCACAGTAGGGATGGTATTGGCCAGGTGATGAGCGGTGCCTGGTTTCCTCCAGACGTGACGCTTGGCATTCATGCCAAATTGTTCAATCTTGGTTTCATCAGACCAGAGAATCTTGTTTTTCATGGGTTGAGAATCCTCTAGGTGCCTTATGGCAAACTCCAAACGGGCTGTCATGTGCCTTTTACTGAGGAGTGGCTTCCGTCTGGCCACTCTACAGTAAAGGCCTGGTTAGTGGAGTGATGCAGAGATGCTTGTGAGAACCTTCCAGAAGGACATCTCCACAGAGGAACTCTAGAGCTTTGTCAGAGTAACCATCGGGTTCTTTGTCACCTCCCTGACCAAGGCACTTCTGCCCCGATTGCTCAGTTTGGCCGGGTGGCCAGCTCTAGGAAGAGTCTTGGTGGTTCCAAAGTTCTTCCATTTAAGAATGATGGAGGCCACTGTGTTTATGGGGACCTTCAATGCTGCAGAAATGTTTTGGTACCCTTCCCCAAATCTGTGCCTCGACACAATACTGTCTCGGAGCTCTATGGACAATTCCTTCGACCTCATGCCTTGGTTTTTGCGATGACATGCACTGTCAACTGTCATACCTTATGTAGACAGGTGTGTGCCTTTCCAAATCATGTCCAAACAATTTAATTTTCCACAGGTGGATTCCAATCAAGTTAGAAACAGAAACAGAAACATCTCAAGGATGATCAATGGAAACAGGATGCACCTGAGCTCAATTTTGAGTCTCATAGCAAAGGGTCTGAATACTTATGTAGGTAAGGTATTTCAGTTTTCAATTTAACTCATTTGATCATTTAAAAAAAATATTTAAGCCAGTTTCCTGCAATTCTACAAATTTCTCCATAAAGCTAAGAGAAATTGTTAACATTTTAAAGCTAATTTCCTGCAGTTCTATGCATTTCGCCATAGCTAATGCAGTGTTATTTTGCGCAAGAATAATAACAAAATCAATACTGCTAAATTAATTGTTTTTTGAATTATCAGTTCTCCCTGACAGTCTAGCTTTTATTTTGATGATTGTTGTATTAGAAGTTAAAATTATTTGTTGGGTTAGGTAAGAAAATAGATTACTGTTGTTAGAAGCTACTGCATTGCAATTGGTATATAAAAAAAAACTATAAAATCCATAAATTATGAAACTGTGGAACCCAAAAAGAAGTGTTACTGGTTTTCAATAACTAGTTAAATGATTTGATGAATTAAGTGCTGAAGAAGAAATGTAGCATTATAACAACTACATGCTCAGGGGGTTCACCTTAGGTGTCCCGCAGTCAGACCATATTGTGGGCTCGATCAGGAAACCACAGAGGAGCTCGAGGGTAACTGTAAAAAACACACAAAAGGAGCACTGAATGACAAAGTGCTGAACCCCTGCTTTCAGCTAAGAATTAATTTCATGAAATTAGTCTTAGCTGACACCCTATACCCGGGACTTAGCGAGTGTGACTCACCCGTGAGGCTGTTGTCTGGTCAACTAGAA
Source organism: Salvelinus namaycush (assembly GCF_016432855.1). Classification (NCBI taxonomy): domain Eukaryota; kingdom Metazoa; phylum Chordata; class Actinopteri; order Salmoniformes; family Salmonidae; genus Salvelinus; species Salvelinus namaycush. The sequence continues at coordinate 39,186,895 of NC_052314.1, read as the reverse complement.
AGGGAGGACCAGCCGCCATTATACCCCGTGGATGAACGTATTCAGCGTGAAAGGCGAGATAACACGTAGTAAGGGCCACGCTAAAATAGTGCAGAGCAGACTATTAATAAATAATGGATTGCTCATTTGGTGTTGTACACAAAAAATAGCCCCTGCTGACGCATAGTATATCTTGTCACAAACTACACATAAAGTGTTAACAGTAGGAAGGAGTGAGCTAACCTCTTTGGCAAGTAGAGATAGACCAAGAGGGGTGATCTGAGTTGATAAAGTGGAGCCCAGGGCTTAACTGCTAACTCAGCCTAGGGTAGGAAGACAAGAGGCTCATACCGCGGGATACAATCATATCAGGCCGTGTCTACACTTGACACTTACATGCAACTTCTGCTATCCGAATACGAAGATCACATTGAAAAGACAGGTCTAGATGCACAAAAGTTGCTTTGTGGTTTGATTGTGTTCAGATCTGGCTGACCACCTCAGGAGGGGGTCAGGGACTCATTTTGTGCAGATTTCTCCTCAGTCTGGATGCAATCAGGCTTCTAAAGTGCATACAGTGGGAGACGTCATCAGCACTCTGCCCACAAGTCTCCAGAAAAAGTGTGTTTTGGGACCAAGGCACCTTTTCATTGGAGGAAATACGTTCCTAGCGTTGGAGGAAATACGTTCCTAACGTGCTAGTATTTAGATGCTAACCCGTTTGCAATTATTTCGCTTGCTGGCTATATAGTGTCGTGGAAAATCAGTTCAAATATAACGCTTACAAGAACTTGTAAAATCAAACATGCTTTTTAATACAATTGTATAGCCAGCTGGAATGTCCCGCGGAACACACACACCGCTTCCCAGCCCCGGCTCCAACATTTATACACAAATAGCATATAGGTCCACCCCATATGCAAATAAGCATACTTCCCCTAATTCTTCCTGCCATCATTATCTTTTTAGTTCAGTCTTCCTACTTGTTCACGCCCAATAACGCCCATATCTGCTTTCAGTTAGATTATAATCGTGGCCAGACCCATGCTTGTCTTAAAAATAATATATGTCCATCTATCCTATAGGCCTATGACTTAGCCCTGTATTTAACTCAGTGCCTCAGCATGTTCTCTGGTATGTGTGCCCTTATTGGAATCGGCAGACTATGTGTCTCTTCTATCATTAGTGTCCAGTTGCCTTAGGCATATTTCTCTGGTATGTGTGCTTTTAGTGGAATGGGTAGACTATAAGTCTAGTGTGTCCAATTGTTTTAGGCGCCTATTTGTCTGGTATGTGTGCTTTTAGTGGAATCAGCAGACTATGTGTCTCTTCTCGTCATGTGGTCTGCCACTTCAATGTTCAGCTGTCCTATGCCTCCACATGCCATCCATGTGTCTCATTTTACTCCTACAATCCCTCCTCTGGGGCTAATCAGCCACATAAATCATACAAATATGACTTTGGGATAGTAAATGAGAATACCTATGATAAACAAGAAAATACAAAAACAGAGTAAAACACATAAACCAACTGGACCAAACATCTCCAAATGATTAAAACTAAAATAGGAGTAAAAGATCCAATTAGAAACATTAATGAAAACCTAACTAGACCAAACATCTCCAGTTTGCATAAGAGTAAAAGATCTAATTAGGTGTAAAAATTAGAAAGATATAATATTACATATTTGATGAAGCATGAGCGTGTAGGTACTTAGCCTTGCCTGTGGTTATCTCAGTTATGTGAAAATTAAAAATTAAAAAATTAAAAATAATACAATAAGTATAATACTAAATTGAATATGAGAAAATCAAAGACCTACATGCAGTTACAAAAGAAAATTGACACAACATCATTCTAAATTGAAGCATTTCAACATGATCCTCCCTCGCAGACACCTCTCTAATAAAGTGATATCAATGATACCAACCTTTGTTTAGAAGATTAAGGACATGGTCCGTAGACACTTGTAACCAGAATACCCTCTGTCATCTAACATGTTCTTGAAATTAACCTAGTTTTTTAGAAGGCATAACTAGCTTTAATTAAAGAAAACCATATATATTCATCAATATATATATCTAAAAATTCAAAGAAACATACAAAGAACACAAAGCTTTAGGCAAAATAAAAATGCTAAAACCCCATTATCTAGGAGCACAGCCCTCATCCTTACAAATAAGACAATCTCCTCTTTAACACTTGGCACAGGAAAAAAGGTTCTGGGTGATGGTTATGACCATCCTCATGAATTTTTGTACACCACTTGCAATTGTAACGCGAATGACACTTTTTGTGTACATGTATAAGTAAACATTCATCTGAACTGGATAATTGAACATATACATGGAAACCATCCTTATGAAAATCGTGACACGCATGACCACCTCCAGGAACTACTCTATATAGACAGTTTGGATTCCCAAAGGGGCAGTCCAAAGGTCCACCGACCGCATTACAAGGCTTTCCATACTTATTAGTATACTTGCCTGGGCTACCCGGTACAGGATCAATCACCACAGGAGGGTCATCTCTCCTTACAGACATCTATTTAACTGTTGTCTGAACCACAATTGACTTTACCAGGGGTATAACACAACAAAATGCAATACCCAAAGCCAACAACCCTCCTCCCAACATGATGGCCATCCTAGCAAACATGGCTCCCCACTTTCCTAACGCTAGGTCCAACCAAACGCATACATGAGAGTCTAAACCAGCATTAGCCTTTACTTCTGCTCGTAATCCTTTGAGTTTGGCCATAGCAATATTGGGAATAAAGGTGCAACAATCATCCCCAAACATGACACAAACTCCACCCTTCTCCGCTAAGAGCCAATTGAGATCCTGTCTATTCTGCCAAGTCATTTTACTGGTAGCCTGTACCTGTTCCCCCAACGCCGTCAGATCCGAGTCAGTATAGTTAATGAATCTCTGTTGGTTGTAGTATATATAATTAATCCACTCTAAGTTTTTATTTGGTCTTATCCACAAAAATATAGATTCAAATCCTGATTTAACCTCATCTCTCGCCTTGAAATCCCTAGGTACACCTCTAAGCAGTCCAATTGCATTAAGGTATACCTCAGGATCCTTCTCATAAGCCCTTTTAACTCTAGGATTAACATAGTCATCATGGGGTGATTTAATAATAGTAACCTATTTAATTGCTATAACTAAGGCACAAAGACCAATCCATTCATCAGACAATACATTCAACAGTTAGTTTCTGGATGTGTGGAAAGAACAATCAGCAATACCTCTGTCTTGATTTTTCAACATAGTAAGAGATGGCGCAACCTGAGTTATTTTACCACACAACCCTTCTCTATTCATTATCAACCCTTTATCATTATTTCTACGTACTCCCACATTCTCTAAGACCCAAATAGTATCACATTCTACAGTGGTGTTTCCTACATCCATTCCTTCAGTGTGGTGTCTGTAAAAACATTCATATTTTCCTTTAACCACGGTACTTCTGTCTAATTGAGGTCCATTTGATTCAGTTCTAATGTTATAGGCAGCACAATCGTTGTCTCCCAGCATGGTCTCATTAAACATAGTTTTACCCCTAGTGCTTACCCAGAGCAATCCTACATTCTATGTCACACAAGGGAATAGAATACTTTCTATTGGTACAATGGTCATTTTTCCAACTTACACAGTTTTTTAAATGATGCTGGTTCAGAGACTATTAAAAGATCAGACAAAGTTGATTTTCTACACAAAATACAATTGTCCATTTTTTGTGTTTGTTTGCCATATACTTAGCTCATTCGTATCACTCCTTCTTCACTACTTCTTCTCGTGTGCTGTCCTTGAGTGGTTCTGATTCTGATATATCTAATTCTGTTGCTTTTTCAATGTTCTTATCTTGAGGTAGATCATTAGAGTTTATCAGAAAGTTCCAAATGTCAGTAAAAAATTCTCCTGACTCTGATGTCTCAAGTTGCTTTGTGGGTACGGTGGTCTGCTTGGTAAGGGCAGTCGATGTCATCTTAGTGGTAGCTACTGTGGTCGTCACAGCAGCCGCCACCCTTGTTGTTGTCACAGGTTCTTCCTGTTCAGGTGCAGGGGTAGGATCAATCTTAATGACCGTGGTGCTACTCCCTTCGGTCACTGTTGTTCTTGTTATTTCAACTATTAATTCTTCACCTTCAACTGGTTCAATCTGATTCATGATGAGCACCCTCTCGTCTTTTTCTTTGATTAATGTCAGGTCACATCCTTTCGGATCCCAAACGACTTGTCCCTTTGTTTGGTGATGTGTCCATCCACAGAGTGCCATCTCCGGTAAGGGTTTGATCCTTATGATTGAGATAGACTTCAGTTCTCCTGCTTCTGTTATAAGTTGAGGTGGAACAGAGATTCTAACCTTGTCAGTCTTTTTGGATTGTTCAGCTGATTCCTTTCTTCTCTTCCTGCTTCCACCATACATCTTGATTGTGCATTAGTCTGTTGTTTCTATACTAGCATTCACTGTTACTTCTGTTATGTCAATGTCATTATTCTTTTGTTGTTCTAACATCAATTGTCTGTAAAGGAGGCCATTCAAAAGTTTAAAAGTCAATTGTGGGGAAATCCCCATTTTCTTCAGCTTGCGGGACTTTTCCTCCTCTTTCTTCACCTGAGGCTCCCTCCTCAGGCCGGACTTAGCTTCCATCTGGAAGGGTTTCAATTTTTAGGGAAAAGATGTTCTCATTCTGTTCCTTGTGAGGCCTCTCCTCCTCTTCTGGGTGCATTAGTCGGTGCACTTGTCGTATTTTGGCTTTCACTTGATTTGCTGTTTTCTTGGCTCCTCCCTGGTGAATCAGCATCCTCTGTGTCTTCATCTCTATATGGTTGTGTCCTTCTCTCTGTTGGGACTCAGGTGCAGTGGTTCAGATGGTACCACGTCTGGCTTCCTTTCACTTGGACGGCCGTTCTTGTTGCTTTGGCCACCTCATAGGGTCCTTCTCTCCTCGGTTGATCCCACTTCCTCCGGAACACTCGAACATGGACTAGATCTCCTGGTATCACTGGGAGAGGTCCTTCTGGTCCCCTTGGATCATCAGACGCGGAACCTCTCGTCCTGGTTCAGGTTTCTGCCTTCTTTTTCCATCACTCATCACACAACAAACTGACATTCCAGCTGAAGCTGGCGAACCCCTCTCCTTCTGGTTTCCTAAACATAAGACTTGGAAAACAACAGACAAAACATAACAGTATTGACAATGTTATGTGTTATGCATAAATATATTCATGAAAACTGAAATTTGAGACCATGACAATTCCCACTCTCTCTTCACCTGACTCTATGCCTCCAGGATACTTTTCTGCTGGACTCCACAAAAATAAAAGCCCTAAAAAGCTTCCTCATGCTTCCACCCAGTCTTCCCCTTTCGGCCCCAGGTTCTGAGAGGTGTTCCCAAATCATGTCATTTTTTACTTAGTTTCCCATCTGCTCCATTTCAACTGACAATCATGTGCATAACCTTAATCAACATTATCTCTTCTTGAAGTAATTCAACACTGTATATGCTTTCACATCAATTCCTTTAACATGTTTGTTTAGAGTACAATATCCTATCATCTATACCCTATCATCCATTCTTTTTCACATGATGCATTAAAAAATAAAACCAGTAGCCCCCAAACTCAACCCAGTATGTCTATAGTGGAATCTAGTCTTTCTCTCTCTCTCTCTCTCTCTCTGGTTCCACGTCCTCTGTCATGGTGTTTTCAAGCTCACCCATTATTCAGCTGGACCTCACTTCTCGTGAGACTTATGCACCCACCAAAGAGAGACATGAAGATCTTTACCACTGCAGTGTTGTAAGAAGTATACCACCAGCCTGGTGTATCTTGATGTACACTCAGTCTCCAGAATGCAGCCCAAGCCCTTCCATTTCTGGCTGTTTTTTCCTGAGGACATACACACTAACACATGGGTTATTTCCTGACAACAGACTTTCTTCTTATAGCAAGATCACTAAATCTTAATTTTTAATAACAGCCCTATGTAACCATTCTGCCTCAAATACCTGGCCTCCTGCCACAGAAATATTCATAATGATAGTCAAATGATGGTCCCTACAGCAACTGCTGTAAAATAACATATAATCAGTCAAGTGTCTTCCAGTTGGATTAATATCCAATCCTAACAAAACTAAGTCATAAGTTTCTTAAACTTTTGCTCTAATGTTCAAAATGCCACCACTTATTCTTTTTACCATATCTTTAGATATGTGAATTGTTCTATTTACTTTAGAATTGTCCCTATATTTTACACAGCCAGCTGTCTTTCCTTTTCTGTGAATTATCTCTATTTTTATACATAGTTTCTAGAAATAACACCCCTTCACTACCATTACCTTCATTTATGAGTCCCCTAACCCATAACAGCCATTGTTTGATACATACTTAAAACATCCTTAAGTCAATTTATATATCATTTATATCAGTATCAGTCCCTCCTCAGGAACATATACACAACCTTATGTTCCTCAAAACAAAAATAAATTGACCAAACGAGAAAAAGAGAAAAAAAAATTATAATAATTACACATTTGCAATAAATTACCACTATTTGTAATGTAATTAAACCTGGAGAAAACGTCCATCTGTTTCATTCTATGCCCATGTTATTATTGGTCTCTTTCTTCTTCATTCTTGGGTATCATCGCACAACAGACTACCTTTTTATTCAATTAAACATTACATTTTATCATTACAATTCCAATGACATTATAAAACAAAAGAAACAAAAAACCTTATCTAAAATTCTGTAAGTTTTGTCAACCTCCTTGTCTCAGGATTAGTTTCCAGAGCTTCCCTAGGCCTATTAAATTTAAACAGTTCTATATCTAAATAACTAAACAGTTATTTTTAAAAAAAATACATTTTCCAACCCAATATTCAGGATAACAGTCCTTAGTGTTTACTTTAACTCAAATTTGACCTTATCTATTCAATACACAACATCCCTTTAATAATTAACATTTATACTAAACACTTTAAATACCAGTATTATCTATTTTACAATAGCCCTTTTGTCTCAGTTTTTCTCTCATGAGTGGCCTGATAATAAAAGGTCAGTACCCCAATTCCTTTAAGTCATTATTCACCCAACAAATATAATTTCAGCATGTCTATTTTTAAATACAGTTCACAGGTCATCAGACACAGTTGTCCCTCACTATTCAGTCGGTCAGGGTGGGTTTGAGCTCCACACCCACTTGTGGTGATATTCTCTCCCATGCCTTAAAGCATTCTGACGTCACCTTTTATGATAACTCCCTTATTCTACTGGTGATCTCTCAGATGAATTACAGATGAGGTATTAATCAACAAAACCCTCACAGAAACCCACACTCCAATAAACCCTTTGGAATAACTTTCAACACTTTTTATATGCAGAATGAACAAAGCACATTTGTGTATTTACCCAAAGACCATGACCCCAAGAAACTGATAATTTTTACCTATGAACTCATGTTATATCAAAATTATAATTAAAATACAACCTATTTGAATAAGTTATTCAATTTAAGGGTACAACTCTTCATAATTTTCCCAGGGACATAATAGATTTTCAAAGTAATTATACAGTTTGAATAGAGTCTGGTGTCTTTCAATCATTTTATAATTCAATCCCACCTGTTCCAACAATTTCTAGTAAAAGGTGATCAGTCTTTCACAGGCAATTCTTAGGATTCAGGGCATTTTGACACCATTAATATGTTTCCACTCCCCCTTTCTTTAGGAACAACTTAAATACATTTTTCAAAAACATTTCCATCCTTTTGCATACCCAATTTGAAACTGAATTGGAAAAAACCCTTCCAATAAATCTACTAATGCATATTCATTCCCAGTACATGGTGTACTTACTAGTGAACCATAAGCCAATAACGCAAAGGGACTGGACTCACTCATCCAGAACTCCATTTTTTAGCCTTATCCAGATATTTTTATTTTTAAAGCAACTGACTTTAAGAACTGCTTTCCACAGTAATGCAGTCTCCAATGACATTTTGACCAGAGAAGATTAAACCTTTTTTTTTTTTTTTCCTGGAAAAGAAAGTATACATATCGTTAATATTCACAATGTTACCTTTTAATCAGCAAATAGTTTTTATTCCATAAACATCTTAACAGTTTTCAGAGAATGACGGTATAGAATGTCTAACAATTAAAATTCCATCTGTACTCTACTAGATGTCAAGTCAAACGTGATCTAATACTTCTTCTTGACCACATATAAACTGTAATCTCTATGAAACACTCATTGTTTGCTCAGAGACTATACACCGCCAAGTAAAAATTCCATTCTCACTAACCTCAAACCGATTAGTTGTTTGTTATTTTGACAAGGATATAAACTCTTGTATAGCGGCATTTCCTGCTACCGCACTAAGTTCTAGTGTCACATTACACTAATTTTCCCCATACCCGCTATACCCATATTCAAAACAGAGAGCTATTTTCTTATTCGTTCTTAGATATTGTCAATAGTTCTGCTAATCACCCGCACGTCTGCGAGGACTAGAGGAACCACATTTGTACCTCATCGCAATGTATTTTCTGATGATAGAATGTTGACATCAGAACGCCTGCAAATCGAGCTTCACATTTTGGTCCCATGCGACTGTGCCTCCCTTATTCTATTCATCCTGTTTATCAGGTAATAGTGTCCTTCTCTCTCTATGCTATGGAAACAGTCATTTTGTTGTCATGCCACTATTTATTTATTTATTTTTCCTAAATACTCCCATGTATTATACACCTTTTATTTACTATTTTTCCGAGGTAGAGCTAATCCCCTTTCCAATTAATAATTCATTTGTCACATCACTTAATTCCTTTTATCGAAGCCTACTCTATATAGTACAGACATTATTTCTGAATACTACAGATGACTTAATGTCTTTTTCTAGTACAGTACTTCAAATATCACTATGTTTTTCCCTTTACAGATATCATTATTTATTCATTTTATCCGTTTGGTTTATTCTATTTTTATAGTTCTAATCAATTTTATGATTACATTTACATTACATTTAAGTCATTTAGCAGACTCTCTTATCCAGAGCGACTTACAAATTGGAAAGTTCATACATATTCATCCTGGTCCCCCCGTGGGAATTGAACCCTCAACCCTGGCGTTGCAAGCACCATGCTCTACCAACTGAGCCACACAGATCCACTGCCCGCTCCGTTAAGATCTCTATCTAACGTCTTACTTTTACCTTTATTTATTTATTTTGTCTATACTTTCTTACCTCTTCTCTATATTCTTATTGTTTGATCCTATGGTCAATTTACTAGTGAGTCAAGCCTCCCCTGTTCTCCTGTTTTATCCTGGCCACTCCATTTTGCACCCCTCTCTGCTCTTCAGGCTATTTTTAGACCGTAGCTTCTGTAGGCACAGAGTGACTGACGGCCTGTTTTTTCCTCTTCCTTTGTTCTATCTCTACACAGATCTACTCATTTCTTACAACATTTTCATTCATCCTTTTTATTTTTCATCTGTTCATTCAATCCCTTTGTTTTTACCTCAAAACAACTTAGTCTTTCTTTATTGACTTAATTCACTTCCTCCTACATAAGCCTAGACTGCTAGGATTTCTACAATATGACGAGACTACTGTCTAATCGGATCAGCTTGTCTTCATATCCTATTCACCCCCCAATACTGATCTTTTCTTCTATTTTAGAGTAGTATTGTGGCGTGACCTACTGAATTACAAAACCCCGTTAGCTAGACAGAGCGTTTTTTATTCGCAGGATTTCTTTTGCATTTGAACGCCGCACAATCGGGCAAACGTTTTTCCTGCAACCTAAATATTTCACCCGTACAGTCCTCCTTTCAGAGCGGTAACCATGAATATTTATTTAACTACTGATTTATGTTTTAACTTTTACCGCCTCTCAACCCCGTATCCGGGATCACCCCCCACCCCCCCCACACTGATTAGCATCGCTAGCATAGCTTCACAAGTAAATAGTAGCATCTAAATATCATTAAATCACAAGTCCAAGACACCAGATGAAAGATACAGATCTTGTGAATAAACCCATCATTTCTGTTTTTTAAAATGTTTTACAGGGAAGACACAATATGTAAATCTATTAGCTAACCACGTTAGCAAAATACACCATCTTTCTTTGTCCACCATTTTCTCTCTCCACCACTAGCTATCACCAATTCGGCTAAACTAAGATATTGATAGCCACAAACCAAGAAAAAAACTCATCAGATGACAGTCTGATAACATATTTATGGTATAGGATAGGTGTTGTTAGAAAAAAGTGCATATTTCAGGTAGAAATCACAGTTTACAATTGCACCGACCATCACAAATCGACTAGAATTACTAGATAGAGCAACGTGTATGACCAATTTACTCATCATAAAACATTTCATAAAAATAGACAAAGCATAGCAATGGAAAGACACAGTTCTTGTGATTTCAGACCATATTTCAGATTTTCTAAGCGTTTTTCAGCGAAAACACAATAAATCGATAAGTTAGCATACCACATGTGCAAACGTTAGTAGAGCATGAATTCAAGGCAAAGGGAGCTATAACGTTATCATCGCCAAAATATATTAATTTTTTCACTAACCTTCTCAGAATTCTTCCGATGACACTCCTGTAACATCATTTTACAACATACATATACAGTTTGTTCGAAAATGTGCATATTTAGCCATACAAAACCGTGGTTATACAATGGAAATAGTCACAACTCAAGCATCAAAATGAGGGACGTCAGCTTTCAGAGTGATCTAGTTTAATCGAAAGCTAATCATATACTTGACTAAAAAATACAGAGTTGACAGGAATCGAAAGACAAATTAGTTCTTAATGCAACCGCTGACTTACATTTTTAAAATTATCCTTACTTTTCAATACAGGGTTCGCCAAGTGAAGCTATACCAAACAAAATGGCGAAATATGCGTTTAAAATATTTCGACAGAACAACGATTTATCATATTAAATATTGCTTACTTTGAGCTGTTCTTCCATCAGATTCTTGGGCAATGTATCCTTTCTATGTTATAAATTTCTTTTGGTCGATAGATGTCCTCTGTCCTTCGAAATGTCCACTACCAACGACCGAGACCCCCGAAACGTTCCCAAAGCTAAAAAGTGCACGACAAAGAAATTCCTCAGAATCGCACTAAACGGATATAAATTGCTATAAAACGGTTCAAATTAACTACATTATGATGTTTTTAACAACTATAACGAGTAAAAACATGACCAGAGAAATATTACTGGTTAAACAACGACTTGGAATGAGGCAAGTCCGATGTCCATCCCGCTTGTGACGCGCGAACAAAAGAGAGTGTACTCCCACGTTTTGTGGTTTTATATGGGCTGGGATTGTGCAATCGATTCCATTCAAAACGTGATGACGTACAGACACCCAGAGGAAGACGTAGGCAGTGTCGGTTTCTTCATAGCATTCACTGTCGCCTTAAAAACAGACTCCAGATCAGAGGTAAAAATTTCTGAAATCTGACCCCTGTCATGAAAAGTGCTGTAGATATTGTTCTGTACCACTCAGAGACAAAATTCCAACGGCTATAGAAACTATAAAGTGTTTTCTATCCAATAATAACAATAATATGCATATTGTACGATCAAGAATTTAGCACGAGGCAGTTTAATTTGGAGACCCAAATATGCTAATGCGGAACAGCACCCCCTATAGTTCCAAGAGGTTAACCGTATAAACTACTTTTGCAGTTGAACGCCGCACAATCGGGCAAACGTTTTTCCTGCGTCCTAAATATTTCACCCGTACAGTCCTCCTTTCAGAGCGGTAACCATGAATATTTATTTAACTACTGATTTATGTTTTAACCGTATAAGCTGCTTTTGCAGTTGAACGCCGCACAATCGGGCCAACGTTTTTCCTGCAACCTAAATATTTCACCCGTACAGTCCTCCTTTCAGAGCGGTAACCATGAAATATTTATTTACTAAATATCCACCCACAGACTATTCTGCCGTGAATATCCCACCCAAGCAGACCTCTTCAAAAATGTTCCTTTTTTAAAGAGCGGTATCGTGGCTTCCTAACTACTTATTTATGCAGTTCTCTATTATTCTTAGAGCCGTTATTCATAAGTAACCTGTCCAAGCATTCCTTCTACTAATTTTATTGAAGAGGTATCACAGGATTTTCTACCTACATTATCTGTCCCTTATTATAGCCAGCCATCTCAGCCAGATGCGCAAACAACCGCATCATTTAAGCTACACATTCGAACGGTCTGATCAGAACGAGCGCATGCATGCCCACTCCGCTAAACACCTAACACAAGCAAAGTTCACAGCGCCTATTCACTCAGTCTCTATACTACATGCGCATACATTTATATTTAATACAATTCCCCAAATTACACATACATGCAAATTCATTGAATTCAAAAGTTCTTTAGTATTTACTGGTTTCTTTTTAGGAAATTTGAAAGAGAGACTTACATGGCGCCCCTCTCGCTGAGACAGGATCTCTGAAGCAATCCATACAAACATTTCAACTATGTAAGAACAAGCTTACCTTTTTCATAGTTGTGGCCATAGTGTTTGCAAGATTGTCCAAAGAAACTATCTCCAGCCCTGAACGCCATTCCTCAGTCCCTGTCCCTCCTGGCAAGTTCGCCAAATTCTGTCGTGGAAAATCAGTTCAAATATAACGCTTACAAGAACTTGTAAAATCAAACATGCTTTTTAATACAATTGTATAGCCAGCTGGAATGTCCCGCGGAACACACACACCGCTTCCCAGCCCCGGCTCCAACATTTATACACAAATAGCATATAGGTCCACCCCATATGCAAATAAGCATACTTCCCCTAATTCTTCCTGCCATCATTATCTTTTTAGTTCAGTCTTCCTACTTGTTCACGCCCAATAACGCCCATATCTGCTTTCAGTTAGATTATAATCGTGGCCAGACCCATGCTTGTCTTAAAAATAATATATGTCCATCTATCCTATAGGCCTATGACTTAGCCCTGTATTTAACTCAGTGCCTCAGCATGTTCTCTGGTATGTGTGCCCTTATTGGAATCGGCAGACTATGTGTCTCTTCTATCATTAGTGTCCAGTTGCCTTAGGCATATTTCTCTGGTATGTGTGCTTTTAGTGGAATGGGTAGACTATAAGTCTAGTGTGTCCAATTGTTTTAGGCGCCTATTTGTCTGGTATGTGTGCTTTTAGTGGAATCAGCAGACTATGTGTCTCTTCTCGTCATGTGGTCTGCCACTTCAATGTTCAGCTGTCCTATGCCTCCACATGCCATCCATGTGTCTCATTTTACTCCTACAATAGCTACAGTAGTTAGCTACTGCCATCAAGTTGTGTTATTTCACATTTTGTGTTACAGCCTGAATTCAAATATCGTACCCCGAAGACATGCTAACCTTTCCCTATTACCATAACAGGAGAGGTTAGCATTTTTGGGTGGGGTATGATATTGTGCGTCTAACTTTCTCACTCATCATTATTCACGATTCATTTAGGACTATCCGTAATTATGGTAGCATCCACATTAATGTATACTGAACAAAAATATAAACGCAACATGTAAAGTGTTAGTCCCATGTTTCATGAGCTGAAATAAAAGATCCCAGAAATTTCCATACGCACAAAAAGCTTATTTCTCTAAAATGTTGTAAACAAATGTGTTTATATCCCTGTTAGTGAGCATTTCTCCTTTGCCAAGATAATCCATCCACCTGACAGGTGTGGCATATCAAGAAGCCGATTAAACAGCATGATCATTACACAGGTGCACCTTGTGCTGGGGACAATAAAAGGCCACTCTAAAATGTGCAGTTTTGTCACACAACACAATGCCACAGATGTCTCAAGTTTTGAGGGAGCATGCAATTGGCATGCTGACTGCAGGAATGTTCACCAGAGCTGTTGCCAGATAATTTAATGTTCATTTGTTTACCATGAGCCATCTCCAACCTCGTTTTAGAGAATTTGGCAGTACATCCAACCAGCCACACAACTGCACACCACGTGTAACTACACCAGCTCAGGACCCCCCCCCACATCTGGGTTCTTCAGCTACGGGATCGTCTGACACCAGCCATCCGGACAGCTGGGGGGGACTGGCTACCAACTGGGTGTGCCTATAACCTCCCAGGCCCACCCATGGCTGCGCCCCTGCCCAGTCATGTAAAATCCATAGATCAGGGCTTAATTTATTTATTTCAATTGACAGATTTCCTTATATGAACTGTAACTCAGTCAAATTGTTGAAATTGTTGCATGTTGTGTTTATATTTTAGTTAAGTATAGAAACATTCTATTCTTATTTACAATAAAAGTGACTCCAAAATGACACTACATTATTTACCATTCATTTCTATTGGGCACACAATAATCTAAAACACAACCAAAACAAACAACAAATACATCTAAGTTTTGTAGAGTCACAAGCTTGATGTAATCACTGCATGCTAGGAATATGGGACCAAATTCTAAACTTTTGACTACGTTAATACACACCAATACTTTTGGTCCCCTAAAATGGGAGGACTATGTCGCGAAAGCGCTGTAATTTCTCTACACTTCACCCGATATGGATGAAAATACCCTCAAATTAAAGCTGACAGTCTGTACTTTAACCTCATAGTCATTGTATCATTTCAAATCCAAAGTGCTGGAGTACAGAGACAAAACAACAAAACGTGTCATTGCGATGATCCACTATAGCCAGGTAAGGGTCTTTGCCTGCTGTTTTGGCATTCAGCATCAGACGTTTTGCCGTCTTATTTGATTTTTTTAACCTTTATTTAACTAGGCAAGTCAGTTAAGAACAAATTCTTATTTTCAATGACGGCCTAGGAACAGTGGGTGAACTGCCTTATTCAGGGGCAGAACGACAGATTTTCACCTTGTCAGCTCGGGGATTCGATCTCGCAACCTTTCAGTTACTAGTCCAACGCTCTAACCACTAGGCTACCTGCCTCCCCTTAACGGATGACTATGCTTTCCCGTTACTTTGAGGGTAATCAGGTGACGAGGTCTTGTGTTCGAATTCCTACAGTTCACCGAATCTTTTGAAATCATGGGAGGAATAGTGAGGTCCATTATCAGAGAAACAGACGTCTGGTATCCCTTGCAAAGTGTGATTTAAGCTTGCGGATCACAGTAGTGGACAGGTAAGTAGTCAATTTCCCAGAAGTTGGAAAGTAATCAGATAATCTCTGTTGTCAAAGGTTAACAGGTCTGTGCCTATCTTTTCCCATGGTCGGCTAGGCAGCTCATGTGGACAAAGTGTCTCTTTTTGTTATTTTGCATCCTGCAGACGTCACACTTTTCTATGAATGTCCTAACCTGTTCGTTCATGCCTTACCAGTATACACATTATCTTGCCCTCCTGAGGCATCCTTCAATCCCAATGTGAGAAAAGTGAATCCGGTTAGTTATTTCACCTCTGAGTGTGTCTGGAATAGCTGCTCTTTCTCCTCTGAATATGATTCCAACTTGAACACTCAGTTCGTCTTGAAATGAGTAGTAGTGTATGACATCTTTCTGTGTATCCATTTTCTTCTTTGGCCATCCCGACTGAATGGTCTGTGTCAGTGTCTGCATTTTCTTGTCTTTTGTGGTTTCAGAGCGACTAGCTTTGAGCCTCTCCTCTGAGATGTGTAGGTATTGGGCCACAATGCTTTCGATTATTTCAGCTTCAACTGATCCTTCTGTGGTACTTCCTGGTAAGTATGCTCAGCTCAGAGTATCGGCAAGCAACATGTCCTTCCCAGGAACATATGTAACCTCAATGTTATACAGTGGGGAGAAGAAGTATTTGATACACTGCCGATTTTGCAGGTTTTCCTACTTACAAAGCATGTAGAGGTCTGTAATTTTTATCATAGGTACACTTCAACTGTGAGAGACGTAATCTAAAATTCAGAAAATCACATTGTATGATTTTTAAGTAATTCATTTGCATTTTATTGCATGACATAAGTATTTGATACATCAGAAAAGCAGAACTTAATATTTGGTACAGAAACCTTTGTTTGCAATTACAGAGATCATACGTTTCCTGTAGTTCTTGACCAGGTTTGCACACACTGCAGCAGGGATTTTGTCCCACTCCTCCATACAGACCTTCTCCAGATCCTTCAGGTTTCGGGGCTGTCGCTGGGCAATACGGACTTTCAGCTCCCTCCAAAGATTTTCTATTGGGTTCAGGTCTGGAGACTGGCTAGGCCACTCCAGGACCTTGAGATGCTTCTTACGGAGCCACTCGTTAGTTGCCCTGGCTGTGTGTTTCGGGTCGTTGTCATGCTGGAAGACCCAGCCACGACCCTTCTTCATTGCTCTTACAATTTCCTTTGGAACATTTCAGGTGCCGGGCTAATCCCCATCGGCATCTTCAACCATCTGTATCTGCCACACGGTGTAGAGAATGTTGTCAGATAGCTTGACTCTTCTTCTAGCTGTATGTGCCAGAAACCATTCTTGACGTCACACACTGTGAATACTCTTTCTTTTAAAAAGGTCCAGTAAGAATGCATCTATAGAGGTAGAGGAAAGTGACTTCTCTTTAGTGCCTTGTTCAATGGTCTGGGGTCTATACATATTCTCAGTTTACCATTTGGTTTCTTCACAATCACAAGGCTGCTTATCCAATCGGGTTCTTTTCTCCACCGGTGTAATAATCCTCCTGTCCTGAAGGCTGCTCTGCCTTCTTTCAATGGCTTCATCATTGCGACTGGAACTCTTCTTTTAGGTAGTTTCACTGGCTCCACCTTGTGGTCAATCTGGATTTTGTAGTTTCCTATCGTCTCCTGTGAAGACAAATGAATATGAACTTTTTATGCTCTCCATAGTCCATTGAACATCTGTGTCCGTAACCCTCTGTCACAATGCTATCCACAGCAACAAAAAAAAGAAAAGTAAACTGCCATTTTACTAGGTTCATGGCCTGAACTGCTTTACTTCCTAGTATCGGCACTCTAGACAGGCGGCACAGTATCTTGTTTCGTGAATTTCTCAGTTGAATCTTGTATTTGCCCAGTGGCTGTAGTGTGCTCTTGCTGTACATCACTAGGATTTATTGGGATAATATTGCAGCTTGCTCCACAATCTAACTGGAATCTCACAAGTTCTTTGACAGTGATCATTTGCCGAAAATAACTGACTAGGTCTCTCGTCTGTAGTAACACTCAGAATATCCTCATCTGTCTCTCACGTCATGCACTCGTTTTCCTTTCCCTTGCTTTGACATGCACTTTGCAGCAAAACGATTGTCCTTCCCACACTTTTTACACTGCTTCCAAAAGCTGGCCATTTGTTTTTATTCCTCTCATGTGTTTTCCCACATAATTTGCATGAGATTGGATACTAGTCCTTTTCTTTATTTGTTGTATGTTTTATTGCATGGACTTCCTCAACTGTATTACCTTGAATTGTTTTACTGTTATTACTTGACAACTCGGCAGATCTACATATCGGCATACATTTGTCTGTCAGGTTATCCTCTCTTAGCAGTCTCTCTCTAAGATGAAAGTTGCATGGATCAACGAGTCTTTAATATCACCGAAATTGCATGTACTGGCTAGCGTTTTAAAATCTGTCACATATTTATCAATACCTTCATCAGTTCCTTGACCTCTCAACAGTCTCATTCAATTTTGGGTTGCAATGCGTGTCAAACGCCTCAATAAACTGGTTCACTGACGACCTCGCGGACATTGAACACGTCATTGTCTCACACAGCTTCCTACCACTCTCTCCAATGAGATGGTAGAAAAGTTTCACTTTCACGGTCTCCTCCGCATCCTCTAGTGTAGTAAGAACCAGGTAGAGTGTCAACTCCTCTTTCCACGATGTCCAGCTCTTCGCCAGGTTGTTGGTGTCCAAGCATAATGTTGTTGGTGCTTTTAATCCAAGCGCGCTTTCCATCTTGCAACGTGGTTTCTCTCTGCGTCACCCGTTTAGGTGGCCTTCTTGCTATATAGCTACATAGCTCACTGTTGGCGAGTCACTTCCAAGTTTGCTACTCACAGCCTCTCGACGGCGAAAGTCATTTTCCTGCCGACAAGTTCGTCTCCGCTGTCACCATATTTCATATCTGTTCTGTCTCTTAGACTTTTCAGATAGGACGGTTAAAGCATTTCAGCTGCTTAACTATTGTTTATTATTAACAGTCAACATCTCATCATCAATAGAGACGCTGGTCACTGCAGTAGAACGGTATGAGCGAGTGTTGCACACATTAGTGTCCCCACTGCAACACATAACAATACTATTGTTACACCTACCACACAGAATATAAAGATATATGTGGTCATATACAAATGTAAGCAAGTTTTGAAATGATTGTTTTAGTCAAATGTTATATCTGTTTGATCAATTTGCAGTCTACAAATTATTAGTAATTATTCAAGACAAAATCTGCCCTGATAGCCTATATCATTAATTTGAAAGTCCCACAATTTATGAATTCTTGATATTGGCTTTAAAGGGGCATTCTTACTGAAATTCTAGGTTCGCGCGGAGCAATTTTGTCAAGTCGGAGACCATCGTTCGTCTCTGCCTTTTAAAGTGTGTTACATTATAACGATTTAACAATTGTCAGACTGCATTAACTTTACAAAAACCAAGTGTTCAAAGTTCTTCTTTTTTTTTTACTGCAGTCAATTGCAAGTTTCTGCATTTGCTCTTCACCAGCTTCATCCTGCAGCCATCACCTGCATTGTGGGAGGATGTATTGTCAACCAATCATTAGGGTGTTGAAGTTTGACCCACGCGACTGTGCCCAAAAGACGTGACTGAAACAGGAACTAACTTTGCCGCGATTCATGTACAGTGGATAAATACAAATTGAATGTGATATTTGGGGCTCTCTCTCACCAATTGATTGTACAATGTAGGCTACACACATTATTTCAGTGTGTGAGTGAGTGTGTAATATGGGGTTGGAGATGTTTATTTCGAAATTATAGAGAAATTGTTTTATAAACAATGTCAATTACGTCAACACTGCCATGCTGATCTGAGTCTTGCTGTTGGAAAACCACAGCCGTGTCAGACTTGACTGTCGCAAATGCATCTCCCTGACTTTATTCGTCGACTTTTATCTACAGTCCGCTGCTTTTGTCTTACAACTCAAACCCCTACACTTACGTGTTTTTTTAAAATAATTTAGGAATTGTTAAAGCCACACTCTGTAAGATTTCTACCCCATCAAAGAGTGGGCCACCAACAGACCTTTATTAACAATGTATCAAATGTATCCAATGACATTGACTGAAATGTTTCTTAATATCTATTATTATAGAGATCTGATCAGCCTTAAAACATGAAATACCATGAGAGCAAGATTAGATTTGAAACTCTTTATTATTATGATGGCCCGCAAGTTAACATTTTGTATTATGAAATGTTGTGAAGCTTTGCCTGGGGTTATTGAGTGATCTGGTCTGGATTAGACCTCATAGGAAAACAGTTCATTCAGGTCTCTGTTTATATAAAGTGAAGCCGGTTCAGAAGGGAAACCCGAGTGCTGGTATCAGCTGATCACATGAGCAGAGATTGCACCAAAGTATTTCTGCTATGCCAACCCCACCCCAGCCTCACACCTGTTTGGCTGGAGTAGCCTAGAGAAGCTAGCTAGCTAGGCTAATTGAGGCGACATGCTGTGCTTTCTCCCCAACCCGATTCAGATAAAACAACAGCCTCGTTGTAGCCTACCTACTCCTTTTAATTCCATCATTTTATTCCATCTTGCATTGCATTAGTGAACTCTCACTTCACTTGCTACACATTGAGCTGCTTTGATTGGCCAAAATAAACATCAAGCTACACGTGTGAAGGCTACGGCTACAATGAAAAGGTAATGTAAATGTCATAGTATGTCCTTTTATGTAACAATGTCAGATGGATATCTTCATTTAATTTAGAAAACTT
The DNA here is from genome assembly GCF_016432855.1 of Salvelinus namaycush. Taxonomy (NCBI): domain Eukaryota; kingdom Metazoa; phylum Chordata; class Actinopteri; order Salmoniformes; family Salmonidae; genus Salvelinus; species Salvelinus namaycush. Next base: position 39,166,971 of record NC_052314.1, on the reverse strand, counting down.
TTCAGTGTTAAAATATGTCACCTTTTTTGTTGTTGCAAAAATGAATGCTCACAAGTATTCAAATACTAACATCCGTTCGGATATTAGAGTATTCGAATACCGTGCACATCCCTAGTCAAGACCTAATGTATTGTTCATCTTTTATAATAAATGGTTAAACAAATGTGTAGTGTTTCCTTTCTGAACTAAATTCTCGATTTGTCTTTGGCAGGAGAGGGACCAGACTCTCGTCCTGACAGCGGGAAGAGTCCCTCAGAGGAACCACAGCCAGAGATATCCAAACCAGCAAGACCACACCACTGCTCCCAATGTGGAAAGAGTTTTAAGTGGTTATGGAAGCTGAAAGGGCATGAGAGAACACACACAGGAGAAAGGCCTTACCACTGCTCTCAGTGTAGAAAAACTTTTACCCAGTTAAGGAGTCTGAAAGAACATAAGAAAATACGCACAGGAGAGAAGCCTTACCACTGCTCCATGTGTGGAAAGAGTTTTTCCCGGCCAGGGGACCTGAAAACGCATGAAAGGACACACACAAGTGAGAAGCCTTACCACTGTTCCCAGTGTGGAAGGCATTTTAAGTGGTTAGGGAGTCTGAAGGAGCATAAGAAAATACACACAGGAGAGCAGCCTTACCATTGCTCCTTGTGTGGAAAGAGTTTTACCCAGTTAGGGAACCTGAAAAGGCATGAGAGACCAGACACTCACGATGATAACAGGAAGAGTCCCTCCAATGAACCAGACCCAGAGACGTCCAAACCAGCGAGACGACACCACAGCTCCCAGTGTGGAAAGAGTTTTACTGAGTTGTGGAACCTAAAAGTGCATAAGAGGACACACACAGGAGAAAAGCCTTACCATTGCTCCCAATGCTGAAATAGTTTTAGGTGGTTAGGTAACCTGAAGGAGCATGAGTTAACACACACAGGAGAGAAGCCCTACCACTGCTCTCATTGTGGAAAGAGTTTTACCCAGTCAGGGGACCTGAAAAGGCATGAGAGAACGCACACACAGGAGAGAAGCCCTACCATTGTTCCCACTGTGGAAATTGTTTTAGGTGGTTAGGGACCCTGAAGGAGCATGAGAGAATATGCACAGGAGAGAAGCCCTACCACTGCTCCCAGGGTGGGAAGACATTTTCTCGATTAGGGTACCTGAAAAGACACATGAGAATTGAGAAGCTACAGTTGAAGTCGGAAGTTTACATACGCCTTAGCCAAATACATTTAAACTCCTGACATTTAGTACAAGAGGGGACTGAGCACGCACCCATGAGGGGCCCCCATGTTGAGGATCAGCGTGGCAGATGTGCTGTTACCTACCCTTACCACCTGGGGGCGGCCGTCAGTAAGTCCAGGATCCAGTTGCAGTTGGAGGTGTTTAGTCCCAGGGTCTTTAGCTTAGTGATGAGCTTTTGAGGGCACTATGGTGTTGAACACTGAGCTGTAGTCAATGAATAGCATTCTTACGTAGGTGTTCCTTTTGTCCAGGTTGGATAGGGCAGTGTGGAGTGCAATAGAGGTTGCATCATCTGTGGATCTGTTGGGGCGGTATGCAAATTAGTGGGTCTAAGATTTCTGGGATAATGGTGTTGATGTGAGCCATGACCAGCCTTTCAAAGCCCTTCCTGGCTACAGACGTGAGTGCTATGGGTCGGTATTCATTTAGGCAGGTTACCTTGGTCTTCTTAGGTACATGGACTATGGTGGTCTGCTTGAAACATGTTGGTATTACAGACCCGGTCAGGGAGAGGTAGAAAATGTCAGTGAATACACTTGACAGTTGGTCAGTGCATGTTCGGTGTACACGTCCTGGTAATCTGTCTGGCCCTGCGGCCTTGTGAGTGTTGACCTGTTTAAAGGTCTTACTCACATCGGCTACGGAGAGCGTGATCACACAGTTGTCCGGAACAGCTGGTTGCTTGCCTTGAAGCATACATAGAAGTCATTTAGCTCATCTGAGCTCGTGTCACTGGGCAGCCCGCGGCTATGCTTCCCTTTGTAGTCTGAAACAGTTTGCAAGCCCTGCCACATCCGACGAGCGTCGGAGCCGGTGTAGTAGGATTCAATCTTAGTCCTGTATTGACGGTTCGTCGGAGGGCATAGCGGGATTTCTTATAAGCGTCTGGGTTAGAGTCGCGCTCCTTGAAAACGACAGCTCTACCCTTTAGCTCAGTGCGGATGTTGCCTGTAATCCATGGCCCCTTTGGGGTACGTACCCCCACTAGTAGTAGCAGCTAGCTAACGTTAACAGGATCCAAACATAAACATAAAAAAACAATACAATCATTTAATTGGCAGATTCATTTAAAAAAAAAAATCACAGTTGGATATACCCATATAAACACACACATCACCATAGCTACCAAGGACAGTGGGATTGAACTTCGGGAAAAGTGGGAATGGGGTGGGGATCTGCAGCAAAGGCTATGAGCTGGTGGCTGGGGCGCCAGAGGGCGGCAGCCAATTGCCAAAATGCCGCCCCAAATTCAATTGCCGCCGTAGGCAGCCGCCTAATATGAGGACCGGCCCTGCATGGGAGAGATCGCATTTGTAAAATGATGTATCGTTTCAAATGTCGTAGAGACAGACTGGTAGGTTTATACAACCCCCAACTGTTGCAAACCAAATAGTAGCATGGAAAATGTATTTGAAGACAATTTCTTCCAAAGGGAGATAAAGATTATGAATTTCCTGCATGGGCTGCAGGACAGTGGAATTATGACATTAACACGTCATGGCATTTTGTGGGACATGGCATAACTCCAGTATATCAACCAATCAGCATCCAGGATCCAAACCACCCATTTGATTTAAGAAATAAGGCACAAGAGGCAGTGCTGTATCGTGAATATAGTCACAGGTAAATGGCGTTGTTCGTCAACCCATTTACCTGTGACTATATTCATGATATAGCACTGCCTCCTTTGCCTTATTGCTTTTTTATAGAACGGGTGGGTCTAATGCTGATTGGTTAAAACCACATTCCAGCCTGTGTCTATTCCACAAGTTACCACTGGCTAAATATATGACGTTAAAATGCCTATTTACTCTCTTCCATCTGACTGCTCAATCCACTGTCTCATCAGCCCAGCCAGAAATTGTATCAACTTGATCTCCACTATAAAAAAAACATCTAGACTTTTTTTAGACTAACATTTAGTTTTCAACGGTGGAGATTTGTACGAAAGAGCACATTTTCTATGCCAGGTGAAATCTCCCTTCATTAGCTCATTGTTATGGATGTATCCAAATAAATTTCACTAGAAAATAGCTTAAACATTTACATTTTAGTCATTTAGCAGAAGCTCTTATCCAGAACGACTAACAATACTTTTTTCGTAAACAAATACAAATGCAGCTACTTTGTTGTTATTCTGGCTGCACTGTTTGATGTGACTAAGTTAGCTGTAGTTGGTTAGCTAACAAGCAAGGGATAAGAACGTTGCCAGCCCTCAACATTTAGAACGAACGACTGGGTCGTGTCCATAAAAGGAACAAAAACAGTTAACGACTGGGTCGCGTCTCTGGCAACCGAACTGATAGAATTGTTGTGCCATTCGTCCACCGCCATCACCTCACATTTCAGCATGATAATGCACACCCCCATGTTTGAAGGATCTGTACAAAATTCCTGTAAGGTGAAAATGTCCTAGTTCTTCCAAAGCCTGCATACTCACAAGACATGTCACCCAGTGGCAGTGATGAAAAAAGCACCCAATTGTCATACTTGAGTAAAAGTAAACATACCTTAACAGAAAATGACTCAAGTGAAACTCACCCAGTAAAAAAACTACTTCAGTAAAAGTCTAAAAGTATTTGGTATTAAATATACTTAAGTATCAAAAGTAAATCTAATTGCTCAAATGTACTTAAGTATCAAAAGTAAAAGTATAAATCCTTTCAGAAGACGGTCACATTTTCTAGTTTTTTATTTTATTTTACGGATAGCCAGGGGCATGCTTTAACTCTCAGACACAATTTACAAACTGAAGCATATATTTAGTGAGTCTGCCAGACCAGAAGCAGTAGGGATGACCTGGGATGTTCTCTTGATAAGTGTGTGAATTAGACAATTTTCCTGTCCTGCTAAGCATTCAAAATGTAACGAGCACTTTTGGGTGACAGTGAAAATGTATGGAGTAAAAGTACATCCTTTTCTTTAGGAATGTTGTGAAGTAAAAGTTGCCAAAAATATTAAAAGTATTAAAAATATTAAAATACTTAAGTACTTTACACCACTGCCCAGTGGAGGCTCCCGAGGGGAGAACGGCTTATAATAATGGCCCCGAATAAGGCCCGGAAAGTATTTGATGCCGTTCCACTGATTCCGTTCCAGTCATTACCACAAGCCCATTCTCCCCAATGAAGGTGCCACAAACCTCCTGTGATGTCACCCATTAACCATGTTTAGGATGCTCTGGATCGACGTGTACGACAGTGTGTTCCAGTTCCCGCCAATATCCAGCAACTTCGCACAGCCATTGAAGACGCGTGAGACAACATTCCACAGGCCACAATCAACAGCCTGATCATCTCTATGCAAAGGAGATGTGACGCGCTGCATGAGGCAAATTGTGGTCACCAAATACTGTCTGATTTTCTGATCCATGCCCCTACTTATTTATTGTTGTTGTTACCAAAAGATGCATATCTGTATTCCCAGTCATGGGAAATGCCCAATGAATTCCTTTCAATTCCCTTATATTAACTGTAACTCAGTAAAATCTTAGAAATTGTTGCATGTGGCATTTATATCCAGACTAACAGCAGAGAGACATTCAAACCCTTCCGTCTTTCCCAGGTCTGCAGTGAGGTGTCAAGGAGAGGAGGGTAGGGTTTTCTTCTGCATAGAAAAGTCTTGGGCGGGCCATCTAGGTGTTTTTTTTTGGGGGGGGGGGGGGGGGGGGGGGGGGTTGCCTATGACCAAACAGTAAAAGAAATATATAATTTTGGGGGTGGAAAAACGTTTTCAGTGTAACTTAAACCAGATAAAGTATGTAGATAATGGACCTATATCTTTTTTTCTTTGATAATCTTTGAGAACTAACAATCACCAACATAAAAGCCAGACAGTCCGGGAGAATCAAAAATTTAAAAAAGAATATGCATTTAGGAGTATTTTTGTCATGGCATGGGGACCCCATAGATTTTAGGATGTTTGTGTCACTCGGATAGCATAAGCCATGGCAAAATGTGTAGAATTCCAGGAAATTTGCTTTAAAATTGCACATTTTTCTCTCGGCCTGATGGCAAAATGTGTAGGATTGCAGGAAATTCACTTTAAAACAGCTACATTTTGTCACTGCAGCCAACAGGACCGCACCATTTTCCACACTCATCGCAATGCCCCGTCCACCTGCCCCATAGAGTATCACAGTCTGAGTCATAATACCCATAAAACCTAGAGGTCAAACAGGGAAATGTTTCCAATTGTTTTTCCAACATTCATTTTTTCCATAGGGGAATTTAGAAATACTTCAAATAAGGGTTGTGCTTTGTGTAGGCTTACCCTGGCATGATGTTTTGATAACCATGTAAATCTGTCTAGGACAAGGTGACTTTTATCAATATATTCACTTAGTTTTCAGATTTGGCCTATATCCCTGTTGTTTTTAGACCTGATTAGCTAGCTGTACCACCCAAATACTGTAAACCTGATCTGCTGCTATACAGACCTATTGATACAGTATTTGTACTTTATTACTGACAAAAGAGCAAACAATTTTTATAAAAAAGTGAAACTGCTCCTTGCCTCTATAAATGAAGAAAAACCTAAGTACATTCTCTATATTACACAACCATTATATCCAAACATTCTTAAACATTTTGCCTAATGAATGTGACCCAGTCTTGCAGGGACTTGTAGTTGGGCTGGGGTCTGAACTGAGTGTGTTGAGTAGTTTGTGTGGAGGCTTGGCCAGCTCTCCGTCAGTGAACTTGTCAGGGAGGAGTAGGTAGCTGGACTGGAGCTGTTCCATTAACCTCTAATTCCTCCCAAACCCGGATCCCGGAGCACCCCATCAGTAAAAAAGCTGACTAGCATAGCCTAGCATAGCGTCACAAGTAAATACTAGCATCTAAATATCATTAAATCACAAGTCCAAGACACCAGATGAAAGATACACATCTTGTGAATCCAGCCATCATTTCTGATTTTTAAAATGTTTTACAGGGAAGACACAATATGTAAATCTATTAGCTAACCACGTTAGCAAAAGACACCACTTTTTTTACTCCACCAGTTTTTTACTCCATCAGTAGCTATCACAAATTCGACCAAATAAAGATATAAATAGCCACTAACCAAGAAACAACTTCATCAGATGACAGTCTGATAACATATTTATTGTATAGCATATGTTTTGTTAGAAAAATGTGCATATTTCAGGTATAAATCATAGTTTACCATTGCAGCCAGTAATCACAACTCTCACCAAAGCGACTAGAATAACTACAGAGAGCAACGTGTATTACCTAATTACTCATCATAAAACATTTCTTAAAAATACACAGCGTACAGCAATTGAAAGACACAGATCTTGTGAACCTAGACAATATTTCAGATTTTCTAAGTGTTTTACAGCGAAAACACAATATAGCGTTATATTAGCTTACCACAATAGCAAACATCACAACAGCATTGATTCAAGCCAAACATAGCAATAACGTATAAACCACCAAAAGATATTAATTTTTTCACTAACCTTCTCAGAATTCTTCAGATGATAGTCCTATAACATCATATTACACAATGCATATAGAGTTTGTTCGAAAATGTGCATATTTAGCGGCACAAATCGTGGTTATACAATGAGAAAAGTAGCCAAGCTGCAAAGAAAATGTCAGGAGAAATCTTGGGAAAGGCACCTATTCTAATCGAAAACTATTCATAAACTTGACTAAAAAATACAAGTTGGACAGCAAATGAAAGATAAATTAGTTCTTAATGCAATCGCTGTGTTAGATTTTTAAAATTAACGTTACTGCGCAATACAGCGTGCGCTAAAGCGAGACCGCCCCATAATTCATGGCGGAATTATTATTTGACATTTGTCAACATAAGTACGAATTAACAGCATAAAGACTGCTTACTATTAGCTGAGCTTCCATCAGAATCTTGGGCAAGGTGTCCTTTCTCCAGAACAATCGTCTTTGGGTTGAAAGATGTCCTCTTCTCCTGTCGAAATAGCAGCTAACGATAGCCACCCACTGGAGAGGTGTCCAACTCGTGAAAGCGCATGACAAAGAAATCCCAGAAAATCGCAATAAACTGCTATAAGTCGGTTTAAATTAACTACCTTATGATGTCTTTAACACCTATAACGAATAAAAACATGACCGGAGATATAGAACTACTAAAACGAAAGCGTTTGCAGGACGCCATTGTGATGTCTTCTTGCGCCAGGCGCACCGTTGAAAAGGACGGTACTTCCGTTCCACGGTCTATATATAGGGTCCCAGATTGCGCAATCCACTCCATTCAAATTCTCCCCGCTTACTGACATCTAGAGGAAGACGTATGCAGTGCATGTAGCCCGATGGCTTACATGGGGACTTATAAACTGACCTCAGAACAGGGACCTCGATTTCTGAAATCTCACTCCCTGACAGGAAATGTGCTGCAGAATGAGTTCTGTTTCACTCAGAGAAATAATTCAAACGGTTTTAGAAACTAGAGAGTGTTTTCTATCCAATAGTAATAATAATATGCATATTGTACGAGCAAGAATTGAGTACGAGGCAGTTTAATTTGGGAACTCATTTTTACAAAGTCGAAATGGCGCCCCCATAGGCTCAAGAGGTTTTAAGGTGATCAAACTGTGGAAACTATCCAGCAACTCCATGTGCATCAGCACCACCTCTTCTGGACCCCCTGACTGCTGAAAGAGGGGTAGGTATTTGATATGTCTCTTTTAGAAGTAAAAAAAAAAAAAAAGATTCTCAATGAGAATAACCAGTATAAATAAATATTAAATTCAATATTTGACTGACTCTAATTAGTGTTTTACATTCAGCTGAATCCCAAATACGAGGGCTACCTACACCACTACACCCAGGAAGTGCTCCAATGCATCCTGGGATACATGCAGGAGGCCTCATAGACCATCAGGAAGGAACAGGAGGGTGACCAGGACGATGATGTCAGAGGTCAAGCCAGGCACTGCCACCACTGTGGGCACCAAAACAAACTGCAACAGAGGAGCAGGCCAAAACTTCAGAAATCTCACTTAACGATGATGGTCAAACAAGCAGTAAGAGAAAGAGTGACACAGAGGCAGGCCAAGGAGTCAGTATCGGCAGCCGAAAACGGGAAACCTCTCACCCAACCCAAGAGGAAGTCCTCCAGTGACATCACTGTAGCGCCAAAATTCGAAGGCGAAGAAGAGGGGGAGAAGAAGCAGGAAGAAGAGAAGGAAAGCGACGTGGAGGGGAAAGGAGAGGTGGCCCCTAAAGAGTCAGAGGTGAAGAAGAGGCCCAAGCTGAGCTGGCTGTCCTCAGGGAAGCAGCCCAGTATCTTCTCTAAGTTCATGAGCATGAGATGGATTAGCTGCCACACAGGAGGGAAGACAGAGACAGCCGAACCTGACCAGGAGGAGACACAGAGTAACCAACCTCAGGAGAACGGTGGGGAACACAGGAAAAACTCTCGGGAGAAGGTAACAGAGGAAGCGGAGGAGAAAGCTAAAAGTGAAAGTGAGGTCAGAGTTAAGTACATGTCGTTGGAAATCCACTTCATCGACCGTGTCCTGTGTCGCATTTTTTTGTACCCTTGCTTTAGCCATTATGTTTTGTCTATTACTATGTTGAATCCGGACTCTGCTCTTTTCCTCTCCCCTGTCCAGAGTGCCTGGGTGTGGACCTGATGGAGCGTTTGTTCCAGGGCCTTCTGGTGTTGAAGACACGCTGTCTGGAATGTGAGTGTCACGCTGAGAGCAGAGAAGACATCCAGGACATCAGTGTCCCAGTGCAGGTGGACGAACACCGCAGCCCAGACAATAGCTCGGAATGTGAGGGGTGTTATTATGTGTACACACACTCACACAGGGTTCTTGTTTAATACGGCAAACCTGCAGCCTAGAGACTGTACTATACACGCACACAAGTTAGCACACGGTCACACATACATGAACAGTCACCACTTATACAAGCTGTTTCAAAGATCAGCCCAAGCAACAGTCTCCACAATGTATATCCTCTCATATTACAACCATCTCACTCTAACCCCTCGGCTCTGCTCTGCTCTCCACCCCTCCAGTCCCCCCTGACCCCAAGCTGGAAACTCTGAAGTGGGCCATCTCCCAGTTTGCCTCAGTGGAGAGGATCGTAGGAGAGTACCTCTGTGAGATCTGCCACCACTACACTGAGGCTGAGAGGAGTCTGCCGTTTGATAAAACCCCCCAGAGGTCGTCACCGTCCACCTCAAGTGCTTCTCCGTCCTTTATAATGCCCTCTGTCTGAAGTCTGCTTGGTTTTGCTCTTACTCTAGTTACAGTGGATGGATACTTTGTCACTTACATACAACGTCAACACACAATCAGATATAATATAACACAGAAGCGCAACACCATATTATACAACAGTACTTGGTAAGCCGATCTGAGGAAAAAAGGAAGGTGTAAGGTTCAGTGTGTGTTAAAATTAGTTCAGTGTTTGTTTTACAACCATCTTTGTAACCTCTGTGTCTCAAGCTACTCAGCATGTGTAAACTGACGCTCTCTCTCTCTGTGTTGTTCAGGATGGACCCGTACGCCGGCCTCTCAAAGGTGAATACCCCCCTACAGACCCCTTTCAAGTGCTCTCTGGAGGAGTGGTGCATGCACCTCTCAGCCACTGGAGGGCAGCACTACCAGCTGTTTGCTGTGGTCATTCACAGTGGTGTCACGCTCTCCAGCGGACGGTACACCACCTACATCAGGATGATGGACCTCAAGGACACCAAGGTCCGCCTGCCCGAGGGGGATGAGAAGTAGAGCGGAGAGGAAGAGGAGTGTGGTGGGAAATTGCATGGTCCGCAACCCAAGGAAGAGGTGTTGGATTATGATGACGGGGAAGTGTCTTATAGTCTCAATGGTAAAGGACAAAATGGTTCTGCTAACGCCAACTCTGCTAGCACCACAATAACCAGCAAGCTGGGGGCCAAGAAGGCCTCAGAGGGGGTGGGACTGCTGGGGGGGGGGGCAGAGGAGCCTGTCCAGCTACGACCTTGGGGGCAACAAGCAGACAGCCAACCCAGACAAGGCAAACCAGACCAGCCTCTACTGGGACAGAGAACACCATCACCAGATCATCCAGACGAACTTCCAGGGCCCCGGGACACAGTAGTAATGGAGGGATAAAGGAGGAGTCTGAGGAGGTCCTTGTGACTGGGTGCGAGGGGGCTGGAGGTGGGGTGTCTACATTTTACATTTACATTTTAGTCATTTAGCAGACGCTCTTATCCAGAGCGACTTACAGTAGAGTGCATACATTTTATTACATTTTACATACTGAGACAAGGATATCCCTACCGGCCAAACCCTCCCTAACCCGGACGACGCTATGCCAATTGTGCGTCGCCCCACGGACCTCCCGGTTGCGGCCGGCTGCGACAGAGCCTGGGCGCGAACCCAGCCCAGCCTGGGCGCAAACCCAGAGACTCTGGTGGCGCAGCTAGCACTGCGATGCAGTGCCCTAGACCACTGCGCCACCCGGGAGCAGGCCCTGAGCAGCCTGCTGCAGTACGAGGGGAAGTGGATGCTCTTTGATGACGCTGAAGTGTTTTTCTTTGAGGAGGACTTCCTGAGAGCCTGCTCTACTTCTACTCCATACCTGTTATTTTACAGGAGGGTCACCCGCCAGTGACACCACTTTGTATGTGTGTGGGTCAGTGGCGGTTCTAGCTTGTATGGCTCCCTGGGCGAACACACCCTTCAGCCCCCCCCAGACAATATGTCTGTGAAACTATATATTCACAGTATTATGAATTGTGGTTTATTTGGTAGCATTTTGTAGTGTGACTGATTTTACTAATTGCATTAGTGCTGTACAAAGTTAGAGGTGCGCTATTTGATAGATTCCCCCACTCCCCCTGCCTCGGGCTTCCAGTGGGGAGACCTGAGGTCAACCTACCCCCGCCCCCCTCCCTCTCTCGTACTTCTGAGTGGGAGACCTTCCCAGGCAGTAGCCTGCCTAGCTCACAAACTAGAATCAGGGCGCCCACTCCGACAAAGTTAATTGACCCACAGTCCCACACGGTGGCATGATATCATTGACGTGACGTGCAAATGAGCGATAGAAAACCGATCATGCAAATGTCACCATTCCATTTATTTCAGCTCATGAAAGATGGGACCAACACTTCACATGTTGTGTTTATATTTTTGTTCAGTGTAGATGTAGTTAACTAGCTGGCCTGGCGCATCGTTGCCCATTAAAAGGAAGTTCGGCAAGTATTTATTTTAACCAGGTAGCCGAGGATAACAAAAGCTAAAAGCGTGTACTGTATGACAGTCATAGACCGTTTTGGCAACATAAAAGAGGATGGTGGCATTGGCTTTTCTCTACAGTTAGGGTGAGTCGACGTTTTTTCTACTTGGCGCGCACACCCACAGCTTACTTTGATTGGACTAAATCGTTTTTGGTATCTTTTAGTTGACACTATTAGACTAAGCAGAGGTGATTAGATGGTGTTGACATGTTGAAATGGTGCTGGAATAGTGGAGGCAGCTCCTGTTTTCTTTGTAACTAGCGGTAACTCTCCGTAGTTCTAAATTAATAGTTGTTTAACGGTCCGAAAATGTCAGAAACATTATCTTGCGTGACCATGCTGTAGGTCATATAACTGTTTATTAAGTGCATTATGCTTTGTGGACAGACGGTGCTCCGGTTTTGTGATGAAACAAAGGTTTGGTTGAATTGATTCTGTTACTGTCTTCTTATTGCATCAACCTTAGGCCTATATCACGGTTGCAAGGCATATGAACTAACAGGTTATAGAGCAAACAACGCAATTATCACAACACAGATTGTAATATGGCTTTTTTTTCCTGGATTGGCTTCCCCCCGTGATTTTACCCACGCACTCCTACTGTGAACGAAGTCAATCTACTATATCCCTTTACCATTCATAAATCATACAACGTAGTTGCATGTCCATGGTATCCCACCGGGACAATTAAACCAAATATCTTGTTTGTATTTTCCTCGGATATGCAGCCCATATCGGGACATGGCTGACAGTGACGCTAAAGTGAGAGATTCGTCAGTGATTGAGTATGTTTACATGCACACTAATAATTTGAAATGAAACATATGGCAGTAGGCAGATTATGCAAAAGTCATGTAAACACCTTACTCAGTTTATCTTAAATCGGGCGTAAGGTCAAAATTGAAGTAAGAATACGCAGATTAAAACCTGTTTTTCTGACAATCTTTCAAATTGTTAGGACATGTGAACAATTTGATCTGCTTCCACCAGCCGAGCAAGCCCCCCTCTTTAGAGCTAGTGGAGTGAGTTCGGAACAACTAAACGAGTGCTTAGTAGAAGTAGTTTTCACATACAAACGTTATGTGCAAACTCTGAATCAAATATGCTTCCCAAAAATAACACGGTCGCTGTGGTAGAACGTTTATTTCGATTGGCCATTTTCTGCATTTATCAGAGTGCCATCAGGTAGCCTGATTTCAGATTTTTGCCCACGCTACATGCCCACGGCGATATCGGTCCGCTAATACAGGACTAGTAAAGGCTCAGTGAAAAACAATGTGACTTTTTTGTAATAATCTTTTTTTGGGGGGGGGGGGGGGGGATCTGCAACACCCCTACTTCCCGTGGCTATGCATGTAAACAGGATTATTAGGGGTATCATTCTTCTTGCAAAGTATGTAAACATTTTAATCAAATGTATTAATCTGACTACCCACAATAATCGCATTATTGTGTGCATGTTGACTCAGTGTAGCCCACCGAATCACATTGGAGTGAGCCGTTCATTTGGCTCCCTAATTTGCATACTGGTAACCTTTTTGGCTGTTAATCTGTAGATACATTATGAAAGCATTCAATAAAGATGGTGACTCCTCACTGCAGGAACAATAGGTAGCGGAAAGAGACTTATTCTGTTCCAAATATGACAATGATAAAAATATAAATAAATCTGTGAAGTCAGAAATATATAATACTTATAAACCTTTAATTTTAAAATGTAACCTTTTTTTTTTGAAGATGTGCCCCATTTTACACATTTTTCTGTTTTAAAAACCTCTTAGATGTCAGGTCCCGTTTTGGGTTACTGGTACCGGATCCGACCCGACATTTCCGCTTATAAATCGATCTGTGGACACCGTAGACCGAAATGGCTTGCATTGAGCGATAGCCCTGGTTCCTACGGACACAGTAATTCATGTCGTGCAGTAAAACTGTATGTAAGACTTTAAACCTGTCTTTTCATATAGGCCTAGACAACATCCAAAATAACTAATACACTGAATTCGTATACATTTGCAGTAATTTAAATTGTAAAGTCGTGTCTTTCTACACAATACCACAACTCATTTTATCAATCTGGGAGGAAAACTTGATAAAGCATCCAATCATTTTGCTGTGTATTTTAGATGGAATCAAGTTATTATAACATACCAGAGGCCACCAAAATAGAGCTTATTTGCCAACCTTTTTTTTAAGCCCCCACGGTCCGGGAAGTCCATAGCTGGCTTTACTTAGGGAAAACATTGGTTTCATGCCTTCAAATACTGTTGGACCGTCAGAAATAAGCTGCTCAGTTTTGGCCCATAATGTTTAAGTTCAGTTAGATACAGATAAAGGAGGCCATCTCGGTCTAGTTCTTGGCGAGATAATTTTTGCACGTGTAGAAAATAATAATAATTCCCACATATTTTCTACTTCTCGCTCCTGCTATAATTTGTAGATTCTCTTGTACATTTAATAAAACACCAGCATATGCAAAGTTTTTCTTTGTTTGCCCAAGAGTTCTTCAAGATTGTCTTTTTTGTCTTCAAAGAACAGTACTCACCCATTTGGACATTCAAATATTTATTTAGTAAAATATTTAAAGTAAACAAAAAAAATACATTACTATTCAATGTTAATGTTTACATTTCCCTAACTAAAAACAAAATGGAGCTTAACTAAAAATTATAAAGCATTATAAATAGTGTCGGTACATATTTTGCAAGTTTTCTTTCCATCGCATTTTTGCTTAAATATTAAAACGTTCAAGTCGCAAAATGCATTGATACACAGTAATTTAAAAAAGTGCACACATGAAATATGAATACAGATTTGACATTATACGTAGTAAGATCCACTTTGTTAAACCCACTGATTGCGTAACAGGCTGCCTGCCTGTCAACAAATAAGACACTTGAATGACGTACCAAGTTCGTGGTAACACTCCTTTAGCTTTCCTTCTGCTCGCTATCGGGAACGCTGACTCTGTCTTTGCACATGAATAAATTAAGGTAATGATTCTTAATTTCAATTTTTCTTCATCTTCAAAGTTCAAGCTTGCGGAGACTCATTCTGCTGAAGGAATCCCTGTGGGAAAAAAAGAACACAGAATGCAAAGTCAGTGAAACATGGAGAAGCCAAGTCATACCAAATTGGCCATGCAGTAGAGACCCAGTGCAGACAGTTTTACACAGGTGATTCCAATCACAGAACACCAAACTACCTGGTGAAGCTGCCCGTTTGCTGCATTTAACAGAAGCAAAAGCAGGGAATCATATTTATGTGGAGGGGAAGGCATGACAAAACATAAGCAATATGAGTATTTCATACGTCCAAATGCACATCATTAACGCGCCAAAGAAAGAGTGGAGCCGCGAACATTAGAAGCAGTTTACATTTAAACTGTTTCTATGTCTCAAAAAACATTTGTTGCCATAGTTGCACGTGATATAACGCTACTTGTTAGCTTTTCCCCATCAGATAGCATAGGGATAAGTATGCCAGGTTAACAACACCAGCTGGACATGATTTTTCCTGTGACAAATTCTGTATCGGCCAATTAAAAACGTTGACGTGACCAACCCCTTTTTTCCCATGAGCGTCCTTAACAGAAGTCACACAGCACCATCTGCTAATCAAAGTTAGTAAAACATGCACAAAACTTAAGCTGGACAGATAGCTCACAGTCAGGCTTCTAATCCCAGGTGAGATCGTTTTTTCCTTTGAAATGTAGACCTACATTTATTGTGATAGTGTGTTGCGAAGGGTGCAGCCAAAACCTTGTAAATGAAGATTACAAATATATCTAATGAGGAGTTTCTCTGAGTTCCTCTCGTAGACCGACAAATAGGCTTCTATTATACAGGGGTGTAGATCGACCAGATCGCACTAGAGCGATGCTTCGTCACTTCTCAGAATGGTGCTTGTTTAATAAAGTGTTATAACTTAAGGTGAATCAATGTCTCGCAAGATTACTTAATGATTCATCAGTATTCTACATAAGCCCAAAATACCGAATATATAATAGCATAGTTTCATGTAACTGTTAGACCAGAAACACCATATCATATGTAGGCTACACTTACAACATTTTATATGCATTATTATAAATCATCCACTTTTGTTACATTTTGAATCGCGCATCAACGAGTCAGTGAAAAGCCCTATGGATTTAGAGTCAACCGCTTTAGTATTGTGTGCCACTTCGAAGCGATGGTAATAACGGTACATGACCGCTAAATCGACAAGTCCATAAGGCTCTTAGTCTATTTATTCGATGTATGATACACGTACATGTTTGTAAGGACCTAATTGACCTTTTCTCCGCAAAAACTTGGGATTTTGTCATATGTGAAAACAATTGTGTGTAAAGTTAGTACTAGTAGCCTAGTCAAGGATTAATCAATGCAATATTGGCACATAACATTTTGATACAAAAGTAAACCTTGAATTTGTAGGTTTAAAATATCCTTCTGGTGGCCAGAGTTGACCTATTTTAAGAAATGCCATTGATAGGCTGATGCGGAATTTATTATAGGACATAATCAGTCAGCTGGTGAGGTTAGCATAGGGCTGACGGGACCAAGTACAATGTAGTGCTCTATCACGTTCAAGTAAATCAGCTATTTTAATTGGCTGATGCACATTTTGAGACCGAGAAACAGTTTAATAGGGGTGAGCCAAGTACTCGGACAAAACGAGTACCGTAACGGATATGGAGAATTTTCCGAACACGATTATGACAAGTATTTTTTGTAATTATACGGAAAAAAGTAATTTTCAGCTGCCAGCACACATTCTCTTTCACTCAAACAAAGTGAAGGGCTGTGTGCTCCAAACAACTATTGGTTAGTTCTTCTGTCTGTAAAGAAACGGGCGGGGTATCGGTTGAGCCAGCTGCAACGATTTGGATTAGAACAAGCCGCTCTCAAGTCTCCCCTTCTCCAAACACTGCGTATGAATCAGAATCCGTAGCTAGCCATTGTTGTTCTAGTTATTTCCTGTCCACTTTGCTGATGCTATTTGGTTGTTTTGTCTGTCTACTTGGCATGGTTTAGTAAGCCTACTTTGTCTGAAGGTATATTTATTCCATTGCTGACGATGTCTGTCGTTATTTCGTGATCCAAACCCATGCTTGCTTGCTATTATTACTTATTCTCGCCCAGGCATGTTTACCGAGCAACATATCATTAGAAAATAAAATTACAAATGTAGTTTATTTGTATTATACAAATGTTGTGGCATAAGTGTCAGGAGAGATACGTTTTGATTCTCTCGAAAGTGAAACAATATACGGGGTCAAGAGAATTAGCCTACCTTCATTTAAATCTGTGTCTGCAATAAATGCAGGCACTAGTAGCCAGCCATACATTAAGCTATTTATTAGCCTATTTTGTTGATAATTGAATAGGACTAAGTAAGTAAATCATGTGCATTTTCATCTGTCGGGGTCGTTTAACAATGTGGGTGAGTGAATGAAGGACATGGTGGAGAAAATTGCAAGATTGTGTTATAATACTGTTATTGCATCAAATGTTTGTTTTATGCAACAGAATAGGGGGTTCTCTGAACACTTTCATCTGTGTGTGTTCTACTGAGGATGGGCCTCGGAGTTTTAATGCTGACAGAAGATTTACCATGTCTTTGGGTGATGAACCTAACAAGACCGCATTCCATAGCATGAGTTACCGTTTCTGTACTGGGTTACCATGGGGAGATGGCTCCAGTATTGAGTTGGTGGGGCCAGACTCTGGTTTCTACACAACAAGAACAGTCTTGACAGCGGATAGCCTTTGCTGTGAATTATTAGCATCTTTCATATGAATCTTAACCTTGTGACCCATTCCATACATCTGTTGTTTGTCATGATTATCCAGGAGGATGGACTTTGCTATAAATGCTGTGGCTTAGTCCTGCTGGTTGGGCTCTCAACGAATCACCTACGGGGGGGCTCGTTGACAAGCTCCATTACTGCAGTAATTAAATAAGAACGTTTACTTGTTTTGAAGAAATTTACAAGTCTCCCCTTTTGATTAGAATAATTCCACAACAAGAAACATAAAGATGCACTCTGAGTGATAGAGCAGTAATGTGCACTTGAGGTATAGGCTTTACCAGCATTTAAAGCGCACGTCCGGGTTTTCCGATCAAGAGTAAATCTGATTACGAGTATCAAGTGTGATAAAACGGATACGATTCCGCATACGAGTATGACGAGATCGGCACACCCCTAGTTTAAACTATTTCTATTTCTAATGTTCACAAGTATGGCCCCAGTATGTTCCTGCTTGTCAACATACACACACACACACACACCTGTGAGAGTTGACCTGCAGCACAGGTTTATAAAGCTGGAGTATCTTTCTGCAGATGAGTGGCTGTAGCGCCTCCTTCAGACGATGGTAGTTCCTCTCCAACTCCCTCTGGTACTCCTTCTGGTCTGGACCAATCAGACTCTTGTTCTTACGGAGGGCGTCTTCACACCTGTATGGAGGAGAATAGGACAGGTGTGAGCAGAGCACTGTACTTCAATATGACCTGTTGCATACAGCACAGGGAATTGGAGTCTATAATCTCGATTTACAAACAACAGTACTTTGAATTTAATAAACTTTATTGACCTCTAGAGCGGAAACTGGTACTTTACCTCTTCGTGAAGTCTTTGAAGCAGAGGCGTAGTTTGTTGTGGTGTCTGTAGAGTTTAGGGTCACTGGGGATCTCTGAAAGGAATACCTGGGCCACTTCCAGAGGTCCCTGGTTGACGGTGGTCCCCACAGACCCCTGCAGGACCATTTGCAGCATCTTGGCATCGGAGGGGTCCTGGTGGGTGGCGAAGGCCAGCTCCTGGGTCTTCTTCTGCATATCCTCTATGGCCACCTCGATGGGCATGGAGCTGATCTAACACAGGGCCAGAGAGACAGGGATTGACGATCAGATGGAGAAAGCACACGAGAGACATTTGCGTCAATATTTAAAATAAACAGAGGTACATGCCTGTTTTTCATACGAATGTGTGTCAGTAAGAACATTACCGTAGTGGTCACTCTGAAATGTGTCGTGGATTTCATGTAACAGTAGCATATGGTGCACGGTGTCAGATGACGTGCCGGTGCCTCACCTCTTCTTTGTGGATGATGTTGATGCGGGTCTTGATGTAGGGGAAGGCGTGGGAGGTGGTCAGGATGGTTTTGCGCTTGAACTGATCGTGCAGATCCCCGTGCGCACGCCCGTCCAGCGTGAACGGCGTGCAGTAGACAAAGCGCCGCAGGTTGTAGTTCTTGTCGAAGTACGTGATGCGGTCCTTCATTTCATAGGTGTCAAAGTACGGCTCCACGTACGTGATCTGGACATAAGCCTGGACACAGTAAAGATACACAGTGGCACCTAGTTAACATGTTGTTTTACCAACATGAACCACAATACACATAAATAACCAATTAATATTCCAATAAGTGATTTGGAATTACATCTTTATCCACAAACCCTCTCTCCCACCGCCACACACACCTTATTTGGGTCCAGTTTGCACTTGTCCACTGGATTGGAGTCCTTAATGACTTCCACCTGGTCTTCTCCATAGCGCTGGCCATAAAACCCCTAAGAGATCAAACACACAGGACACACTCGGTGCTCAAGCTCTCTCACAGCGTAGACCGAGACCATTTCAAAAACTGAGAAGAGACCATTACTTAACTTCTCTAGGGTAGGGGGCAGCATTCGTAATTTTGGATGAAAAGCATACCCAAATTAAACTGCCTGCTTCTCGGGCCCAGAAGATATGATATGCATATAACTGGTAGATTTGGATAGAAAACACTCTAAAGTTTCCAAAACTGTTAAAATAGTTTCTGTGAGTGTAACAGAACTGATTTGGTAGGCGAAAACCTGAGAAAAATCCATTCGGGAAGTAGTTTTTTTTGTTGGTTTTGTAGTTTTCTATTCAATGCCATTACAGTATCCATTGACTTAGGACTCAAATTGCAGTTCCTATGCCTTCCACTAGATGTCAACAGTCTTTAGAAATTGTTTCAGGCTTGTATTCTGAAAAATTAGGAAGTAAGAGCAGTCTGAATGAGTGGACCCTAAAGTGTCACAGAGCTTTTTCATGCTAGTGACCGAGAGAGTGCCTTTCTTGTTTACCTTTTATATTGACGACATTATTGTCCGGTTGAAATATTATCGATTATTTAGGCTAAAAACAATCTGAGGATTGAATATAAACATTGTTTGACATGTTTCTATGAACTTTACGGATACAATTTGGATTTTTTGTCTGCGTTTGAGCCTGTGGATTACTGAAGAAAACGCGAACAAAACTGAGGTTTTTGGATATAAAGAGACTTTATCGAACAAAAGGAACATTTATTGAGTAAATGAATGTCTGCTGAGTGCAACCATATGAAGATCATCAAAGGTAAGGGATTCATTTTATCTCTATTTCTGACTTGTGTAACTCTTCTACTTGGCTGGTTGCTGTTTGTAATGATTTGTCTGCTGGGCTATGTTCTCAAATAATCGTATGGTATGCTTTCGCCGTAAAGCTTTTTTTTTTTTTTTTTTAAATCTGACACCGTGGTTGGATTCACAAGAAGTTAATCTTTAAACCTATGTAAAATATGTTTTGTTTTCTGAATTTTCTGAATTTTTTTCTGAATTTTCTGTTTTCTGAATGAGTATTTCTGTATTTGAATTTGGCGACCAGCAGTTTCACTGGCTGTTGAAGAGGTGGGACGCTAACGTCTCACGTACCCAAGAGAGGTTAAAGGAAAAATCCACTGAAAAACAATCTTTTGGTATTGCTTTCATTAGTCCACTGTTGATATGGTCCCATAACGTACTGTAGCAAGAGACACTTTGCATCTTGAAAGTCCAACATCTTGACTGCTGACATGTGAAACATTTCAGGACTGTTATCAACAGTAGACTAATGGAAAAAATATCAAAAGATAGTTTGAGACACACTCCTCCAAACTGCCATTTACCTCGAGTCGGTGTGAGATCTCTGCTAGCTTGGTGATGGCAGGCTCTTTGTACACAAACTCCTGCTCGTCCAAGTCCCCAAATTTAGAGCCGTAAAATCCGACTCTGAAGTAAGTACCAAACATTCTCTTCCCATCCTGTGAGACAGAAAACATGTTTTACGTGTGCAAATGTAAAATATAAGCGCATGCATGCATGCTACTTGAACAAAAACATGCTGCTTTTACACAGAATGTCATCAGAAGTGTAAGGATAAAGCACGGTAGTAACCCCGTGGATGGTGACAGTCTGATTATGTCTGAGCCAGACTATTGATACATTAGCTGAAATCCATCCAACTCAGTGAAACCATCAAGTTCAAGTTCATCATCAGCAAACACTTCAATTGCAACACCAAATATGAACAACTTTCAGAGGCTCTATCAATGACCATGTTGACCAATGATGTGTTATTGCTGATCAGATTGGAATATGTGCACTGACCTAGAAACAGTATGTATTTCTGGGTGTTGTGTTGACGTGTGACTGGTTAGATACTACTGCACTGTTGGAGCTGGGAACACAAGCATTTCGCTACACCAGCTAAATATGTGTGTGTGACCAATAACATCTGATTTGATTTGAGTACACGTGTGAAAAGTCTGTCACGGTCTATGGCCCGGTACCAAAGCCTTTAAACTGGCAGATGAATGAGGATGGACAGAGCGAAATTAAATGAACAGGCGCTGGTCAAGCAGAGAGCTCTGTAGTTTTTCAGGAAGGAGTGGAGCAGCTAAGGAAACGGGTGTGTGTCGGTGTTGTATGTGTGTGTGTGTGTGTGTGTGTGTGTGTGTGTGTGTGTGTGTGTGTGAAGAGGGGGAGGAGGATATATACGTGGCTGTACAGAAACAGGTCAGGACTGAGACAGACCAGATCAACTCAAGGCTGCAAGCTCCCAGTACTGCTCCTATTGGTTGCATTGAACAATTATTTGAATTGACATAGCTTTGGCATTATATATAGGTATATAGTACAGCAGTGAAATACATAGCATATTTTCCTGTGATCAGTTGCTCTGCCATTTGGCTCAGTGGTTG
Source organism: Salvelinus namaycush (assembly GCF_016432855.1). Lineage (NCBI taxonomy): Eukaryota > Metazoa > Chordata > Actinopteri > Salmoniformes > Salmonidae > Salvelinus > Salvelinus namaycush. The sequence continues at coordinate 39,145,468 of NC_052314.1, read as the reverse complement.
TTTGTCAGTGGTTCATTGCATTACATTCCCCTTCAAAAAGTCACAGAAATAAAGTCATCCTCAAACTAGAAACTTACCACAACACACAATAAGTAAAGTGGGAAGGAAGGGTCGGCATGGCAACCAGGGAAATCAAAAGGAGAAAACAAGAACACATTTTAAATCAGGATTCCAGGTAATTCACTAGAGAAACTAAACAAGAGCACATTTTAATCAGGATTCCAGGTAATTCACTAGAGAAACTAAACAAGAACACATTTTAATCAGGATTCCAGGTAATTCACTACAGAAACTAAACAAGAACACATTTTAATCAAGATTCCAGGTAATTCACTAGAGAAACTAAACAAGAGCACATTTTAATCAGGATTCCAGGTAATTCACTAGAGAAACTAAACAAGAGCACATTTTAATCAGGATTCCAGGTAATTCACTAGAGAAACTAAACAAGAACACATTTTAATCAGGATTCCAGGTAATTCACTAGAGAAACTAAACAAGAACAACACAAGAACACCACAAACCAAGGCAAACAGAATAGACAGCAACCACCAATACCAAAACAATTCCTTTTGACTTTAAGAACACACGACACGAAACATGCAGAGAAAGAGAGAGTGAAGTAAAGGGAGGTGAAAGGAGAGAGGTGGTGATGGATGGTGGTGATGGAGCTCCACAGTCCCTGGAAACATTCAGGGAGCTGTACTCCCAGTCCTTACGTTCCCTCAGGAGAAAACGGAGGAGTGTTCTGTCCTTGTCATGCAACACACCGGGTTAATACCAGTTAACACAACAGCAGCAGTATGAATGAAGGAACTCAGGGGTCGATTTAGTTTGTCTTTTTCCAAATAAAAAGGGAGAAAATTTCACTTTGAGGTGGGACAAATCTAACAATCCAGTCCAAAATCCTTGGACTTGCACCCTCTTGAAATTCAACGTTTCTTAACCGAATGTGGATTCAGTTGGAACTGCATATGGCAAACGCAAGTTTGCAATAGTTTGTGGTTCATTTGTTTGTCAGAGCATTCTATTACAAAAAGGCTCTGGTTTGTGGGAGTGTGTATTGAGAGAACAACCTGGGGGAGTGGGTATCCTCAGCATGAATATCTGACTAAAATCGAACCCTGTGGCCGTAGATGAGATGAGTTGTGACAACAGGCGAGCGAGCAACAGACCAGATGTTGACGTCCGACCGGACCAGACAGTTTGTTGTTGATGAGAGATGGTCTGACAAGGCAGGGGTGCAGGTAGGTGAAGCCCTCATTCACCAAGACTTGCCATTAGTATCACACTGGGGCTCCCATGCACGGCCTGCCAAAACGGTCACGTTAAAACAACCTTCCGCAGACAGAGCAGAAGAGGAAAGGAGAATGAGGAGGAAGAGGAGGAGGGTTGCTGCCCGTAACATGGCATCAGCAGTCCCACAGTTGGTTGGACGGAGGGACAAACGGACAGCACCCAGTCTAGGTAGATGTTAATGGATGGTACAGTATAATGTAACACAGCAGCAGAGAGCAACACGACTAGCAAATAATAAATATGAAGTAGAGACAAAAAGTAAATGAGCAGGCCAAGCAGGCCAAGCAGGAACCATTAGGACCTACCTCCCAGCCAGTGCTCTGTGGTGACAAAAAAAATAGAACAGAAACACGTTTACAGTCACGTTGGCACACTGCAGTGACTGTCGGTCTGAGAGTGTACATATTTGGCATGCTCTTTCCTGCAATGTCTCCGACAGACAACAGGGCATTGCACTGGTGGGTCCATGCTCCTAACACACACATGGCACAGTACAGTCACAGTACGTGTTTCTCTGTCCCAGAATCACAGACATGCACGCGTAACATCCACAGACAGGCAGTCCTAAACGACTTCCACACAGAGGTGGGGCACATAACAGTCCTGTCCGTCTGTTCTCTATACCTACAGTATGTATAGGGCAAGAGCTAGATAAAAGCACGTGGATTTACCTGATGCACGATTTTGCCAAAGGCTTCCTGTAGTTTACCATGTATGGTGGCCAACTTCTTGGCGTCCCGGTTGGCCTCGTGGATGGGGATCAGGACCTTGTACACCTCGTTCACCGCCTCGTACATACCAGCCTGGGAAAAGGTATTGAAAGTATTGGTGCGCTTGATTTAGCTTGGGGCTTACACTTTCGGGACTATTCCATTGGTTCCACTATACCGGGCAAAAACGATCAAGTGCATCTTAAGTATTTGACCCAGGTCTGGTTATGTGAAGTACTTATTCCTATGAGTGGTTAGATCAAGCCTTGACAACGCTCCATGTGTCATAGATAGACCAGCTGTGGACTGCCTCTGGTCTATCTTTAGTGCAGTAGTTATTTCTCAGAGTCTCACCAGGGAGAAGGAGGAAGCAGCCTGATCCAGCAGCCCCACTAGGCCAGCCTCAGTGAAGTATTTCCCCGAGCAGATACCTTCCTCATCGGGAGACACCACGTCATCAGACACTGCAGACTCCTCCAGCACGTTGGAAGAGACGTTCTGAAACGGAGAAAGACGAGTCACACATGGTCACTCATTATTTAGACACAGACATAATACTCTAATGGGTTAATCATGGTATTACATTTTCTTTACAACATGTTACTCTATATATTCAGTTGATAAATTGAGTCACTTGTGATGGCACTGAGCTAGGACTAAACCTGCAGTATCATGTCTCTCCAGGATGATTTCCTGGTCAAAACAAAGTAGTCAAATCTATCAGGTCCTAAAATAGTATTTTCTCTTGTCCTCACCTGGAAGGTGACACAGCCGACAGGCAGGTACTTGCGGTCCTCCAGCATGCTGAGGTATTCTGCCACCAGGGCCGCGCTGTGCACCAGACACTGGGCTGCCTCCGCGTGATTGGTCCTCTCAGAGTGTTTACCCGCCATGTTCTGCATCCACGTCAGACGCAGGTCTGGAGACGTCTGGTAACCCTTAGCGATCCTGGACACAGACGCAGCACCGCCTTGAAGCAAAGCTCAATGTGTGTGTGTGTGTGTGTGTGTGTGTGTGTTCCATACCTGTACATGAGGTCTATGAGCATCTCTGGGTCCTCCTGGTGCTCCTTCATCTTGACTGTATCAGACAGGATCATGTGCAGGTTGAACACCAGATCCTGGACCTACAGTACACACAAAAGATAGAAACATGAAGCATGGGTAATAAGGTGACATCATCATCTCACGTGATTGGACAAGGTATTCCCTTTCCGGTCAGCCATTTTCTGATGACATTTTCATCATTTGTTTTTGTGTGCGTTGTATATTGAAACACTTTTATATACTGAACAAGTAGTTCCACTGCTTTGTACTACAATAACTAAAAAGGGTTAAATGTCAGTAAGTCCGTACTAATCTATTGACATCCAGCATGTCCGCTGCGGTTACCTGGTCAGGGAAGGTGGTCTCCCGGAGTTCCAGGTCTTCCTCGCCGTAGGTCAAGATGGTCTTCAGGGAACGCCGGAGGAATTCCCCGTTGAAGTGCTGAGACGTTCCCACCAGGGAGGACAGGGACATGGTCGCCTGCATCTTCACCCGAGCAAAATTCTACAAAAGGAGCAGGGCCAGTCAGAGAAACGGCGAGAACATAGAACACCTACATGGAACCTGTCCTGAAAAGGAGGAACATACGTTACATGTGGAATATGTACAAGACGTGCAATCCTTCTCCTGCGTTTCATCAATAATGACCCCTAAAGGGATCAATAGTTGTATTGAAAATTGGTTAAGTAGCTGGCAGGTAGACAGTACTCTTATGTGTCCGTGTTTGCTGTGGGTTGCCCTGACGTTGTACTTACGTTGCCAATCTCAAAGTTCTGCCTCATGAGCAGGTAGAGCGAAGCGGAGGCGTGGGATCTGATGGCGCCAATACTGCTGCTACAGTTCCTCAGTAGACGCAGACACAGGTCAGCACACTGCTCTGTCTCCTCCTCGAACAGCAGCTCTGGGAACTACACACACACACACACACACACACACAAATGTACGTAAGTATGAAACAGGACAGATACACAGAGATAAACAGACAATACTATGACAGTACGCAGGCGTTTTACAAATTGACTTCACAAAATCTCTTTAAAAAGTGCAACTCTTCGATGGAAAATATCGACACGATTGTAGACAGGAAGTCAATTCGGACCTTGGAGACGAGAGCCCTCTGTGTAGCAAAGCAGTGCTGGAGGTAGAGGGCACTCTGGTTACAGGCCATGCTATGGAGCAGCACCTTCAACATTCCGCCCAGGATACTCTCCTTCGACTCTGTCACAGACACCGTCTAGGATACACAAATACTGTCATTGCAAATAAGAATTTGCTCTAAATTGATTTGCCTAGTTAAATAAAGGTTAAATAAAACAAAATTTAAAAATACATATCACAATCAATCAATACATTTGTATTATCCCCAGAGGGAAATTTGGTTTACAAATGTGTCCATCTTTCAACCTGACTGTGTGCGGAGTCTGGTGCCTCTTAAAGGTAGACTCAGCGATATGACATAGGTGCACAGAGTAAACAGCATAGTGGGTACATTTCCACAACAACTAAGAGCGTTGACGCGCGAGGCTATACTTATCAGCTAATTTGGTGCCCTGGCTGCCACGCTGCAACAGCGTGAAGCGAACCTGTGCACGTACACATGCGCCGATACTGCTAGTGACTGTGTGAGAGCAAAGTCTTGCATCTCGCTCATCGCCAATATCTGCAGGGCTGCTGGTGGAAATGTCATTCCTCTGTACCTGGACGATGATCTCCAGAGTGTCCAGAATGATCAGATTGGCCTCCGTTGCCAGGTTACCGTCAATAAGTGCTTCGTGTTCCAGCTCCGCTCGGGTCCTGTCACAGGAAACAGGACGTGACAGGCGGTCAGACACTCTCCAAACTGGCCGCCGGCCAGCTCCATATTCATGGGGTCCCCTTGAATGCCACAGCACTCATCATGCCTATCAGTCACATTCAAGCCATCGCACACAGACAGGAGTTCTTCCATGTGCAATGAACTGTAAGGGGTTTGGTGTATGGAGGGGTTGAAGAGTAGGATGATGGTGGTGGGGGGTTATGACATGTTTTGTTACAGTTGATGAGTCACACACCTAACTACTAAAGGCTCCTGGGTTTGGGTTGGACTCCCTGGGCTGTGTAGTAGGATGCTGTCTCTAAACCTGCACGACACAGTACTCACACAGTGCACACGGTAGCTACACGCTGCATGGCTAGCACACGGAGAGGAGAGCAGGGGACCAGGGACCCAAACACACCTCCAACCCTTGGGGGGAGTTACATGCTGACCAAACCGGACGCGCATCAACGCTCACACGTTGATTTTGTTCACCCACACCAGAAGCAATCAGGACACGCAGGTTGAAATATCAAAACAAACTCTGAACCAAATATATTAATTTGGGAACAGGTCAAAGAGCATTAAACATTTATGGCAATTTAGCTAGATGCAACTTGCTGTTGCTAGCTCATTTGACCTGGGATATAAACATTGGGTTGTTATTTTACGTGAAATGCACAAGGTCCTCTACTCTGACAATTAATCCACAGATAAAACGATAAACCAAATTAGGTTCTCATCATCTCTCCTCCTTTCTTCAGGCTTCTTTTTTTCCCCTTTGGACTTTACATGAAGGTTGGCAACCAACTTTACAGTGCATTACTACAACTGACTGGAGTGCGGACCTAGGTTCATCTTTCAATCACCCACATGGGTATATACTCCTAAAAACCAATGAGGAGATGGGAGAGGCTGGACTTGCATCACATTGACCGTCACAAATAGAACCAATTTCTGGCCACGCAGACAGTCGCGAGCAGTGTGGGTGCAATGATTGAATAACATGTATGTGTACATTTATTTCGCAATGCTCGCGCACGTGACGCGAGTGGTGTGGTCAGCATGTTAGGCAGCAGAGGTAAGACAGGAGGAAGGTTAGGGGGGCACTGGTTGCATGGAGAGCAGTAGAGGTAGAGAGGCCACACCAATAGAAGATGTGATTTCTATGAAAGTGCTTATCCATTTTTTTTGTTGATTTATTGGACATTCAGTATTACAAACGGGTCTAATTGGCAAGTACACATGCTGTACAATCATCTACATTTTCTACTGTGCAAATTGTCACATGCTAAATCAACCAATTGAGAGCCTACCATTTGCGACAGAATCACATTGATTTCACCCATCTAAACCCAGAATAGGGAATAGACACACATCAGTGAGCACTGCACACTGGTTAAATGACCAGCAGTCCCACTGCAGGCGCCAGACAGACATAAACCACAAGCACCGTTACAGGAAAGGTTGGAGGTCAGAGGTCAGGGTTCGGAGGGAATGAGTCAGGTCACCAAAGCAAGCAGGAGGAACTCAGAGCACAGCAGCACACTGACTCCAGGGGGACCATTCAATACAATACCTGAGTGATCTGGTGCTCCTATACAGAGGCACAGTGAGACACGAGAGAACATTCGGAGGAGTGAGTTAACAGATGAAATGGGACAGAGGAAAATATGCATGTGCCTTACAGGCGTTCTAAACATTGAGCATCTAAAAACAATGGGATAGGGTCTATCAGCGTGTATTCTTCTGTTGTAGCATCAGGAATCCAACCCGTATCGCTCGGTGTGGGCTTGTTTAGTTCAAACTAGATTCTTGTTTCTTTGAAGAAGCCCACTATAGGGCCTGAGTGGATTGTGAGATGGCGATGTGTGCGTGCATCTCTCTCTCTCTCTGTGTGTGTGTGTAAAAAGCGTAAGCATACTTGTCCATCCTCTCGCTGTGCTGGCGCCAGTGTGTCATGTCTTTCCTCCAGCGCAGGTTTTCCTGGCTGCCGAAGGCACTGCCTGACGGACTCCTCTCTACGGGGGGAAGACATAAGAGGAGGAGAGAAGATAGGGAGGAGAGAGGGGAAAAAGCAGGCAAGGGGGAAAAGCAGGCAAGGGGGTAGAGAGGGTGAGGAGATGTGGAGCGAAAGGGAAAGAGAAGTTGAAGGCAAATCCCTTTTCCCAAGGTGTGTGTGTTCCGTGTGTACCTAGCTGTCCCCTGCTGCGGCGGACCATCTCCTGCCGTGCCCCGATGCTCCCCAGTATGGCCTCCTCCAGCTTGGCCTTCATGTCCTTGGACTTCTTGAAGGTCAGGCTGTTCATGCGCTCAAAGGCCTTCTTCCCCTGCATGGTGAAAAAAAACATGGGCCTTTTTCCATGATGAGGATGGAGAGAAGTTACACAGGGTTACTGCGCCACACCACCACAGCAAGAGAGGTAAAATGGAATAGAGATGGATTATATAAGAGTAAGGTGAGCCGAAAAGAGTAGGAAAGCTCTCTGATTAAGATTACTTTGTTAGTCAACTGCACACAAGGTCCAACTGATACTTCCACTTGTATCCCAAACTCTCCGAAAAACACACACACATACAGTTGAAGTCGGAAGTTTACATACACTTAGGTTGGAGTCATTAAAACTCGTTTTTAAACCACTACACAAATTTCTTGTTAACAAACTATAGTTTTGACAAGTCGGTTAGGACATCTACTTTGTGCATGACAAGTAATTTTTCCAACAATTGTTTACAGACAGATTATTTCACTGTATCACAATTCCAGTGGGTCAGAAGTTTACATACACTAAGTTGACTGTGCCTTTAAACAGCTTGGAAAATTCCAGAAAATTATGTCATGGCTAGCAGCTCATAGAAGCTTCTGACAGGCTAATTGACATCATTTGAGTCAATTGGAGGTGTACCTGTGGATGTATTTCACGTCCTACCTTAAAACTCAGTGCCTCTTTGCTTAACATCATGGGAAAATCAAAAGAAACCAGCCAAGACCTCAGAAAAAAAATCGTAGACCTCCACAAGTCTGGTTCATCCTTGGGGACAATTTCCAAACGCCTGAAGGTACCACGTTCATCTGTACAAACAATAGTACGCAAGTATAAACACCATGGGACCACGCAGCCGCCATACCGCTCAGGAAGGAGACGCAATCTGTCTCCTAGAGATTAACGTACTTTGGTGCGAAAAGTGCAAATCAATCCCAGAACAGCAGCAAAGGACCTTGTGAAGATGCTGGAGGAAACAGGTACAAAAGTATCTATATCCTCAGTAAAACGAGTCCTATATTGACATAACCTGAAAGGCCGCTCAGCAAGGAAGAAGCGACTGCTCCAAAACCGCCATAAAAAAGACAGACTACAGTTTGCAACTGCACATGGGGACAAAGATCGTACTTTTTGGAGAAATGTCCTCTGGTCTGATGAAACAAAAATAGAACTGTTTGGCCATAATGACCATTATGTTTGGAGGAAAAAGGTGGAGGCTTGCAAGCCGAAGAACACCATCCCAACCGTGAAGCACGGGGGTGGCAGCATCATGTTGTGGGAGTGCTTTGCTGCAGGAGGGACTGGTGCACTTCACAAAATAGATGGCATCATGAGGGAAAATTATGTGGATATATTGAAGCAACATCTCAAGACATCAGTCAGGAAGTTAAAGCTTGGTCGCAAATGGGTCTTCCAAATGGACAATGACCCCAAGCATACTTCCAAAGTTGTGGCAAAATGGCTTAAGGACAACAAAGTCAAGGTATTGGAGTGGCCTTCACAAAGCCCTGACCTCAATCCTATAGAAAATTTGTGGGCAGAACTGAAAAAGCGTGTGCGAGCAAGGAGGCCTACAAACCTGACTCAGTTACACCGGCTCTGTCAGGAGGAATGGGCCAACATTCACCCACGTTTGACCCAAGTTAAACAATTTAAAGGCAATGCTACCAAATACCAAGTGAGTGTATGTAAACGTCTGACCCACTGGGAATGTGATGAAAGAAATAAAAGCTGAAATAACTCATTCTACTATTATTCTGACATTTCACATTCTTAAAATAAAGAGGTGTTCCTAACTGATCTAAGACAGGGAATTTTTACTAGGATTAATGTCAGGAATTGTGAAAAACTGAACTTAAATATATTTGGCTAAGGTGTATGTAAACTTCCAACTTCAACTGTACATACACCGATTTGAAAACCAACTCATAAGCGCCTGGGAAGTAAAACTTCATAGCACCTTTTGAAATAAGTTTCTTTCCACCCAGTCTTATCCAGGCACGAAATAATGGACTGTCAAGTGAGGCAATACACTTGACGTGCTTCTACAGAATTGAGGCATTACTACTGTCATGACGTTGGCCCCTGGGTAAGGTTTATGTCCTCCCATAAATACCTTTCTCCCTTTCCTCTCTTGACTCTACTGAAGGACTCTTGAAAAGCCTTTGTTATACATAGAGAGTCGGGGAACATCAAAAGGTGGGGGGAAAGGAACCATATTTCGGTAATCCAACCAGTTGAAAATATGCGTTGGTACTTAATGAATATGATGTCAGTTCGGTTGTCATCTGAGACATTCTTATTAATGATAGAATGACAAACTGTATCCTGGAAAGTCTACACATTATAGTTATCAAATTCACATGGAATTGTTGTGCAATTTAAATGTTTAAATATGAAACTATTTGTGAAAAGTTTAAATGGAATTTTAGCTTCCAAATGAGAGAATTGGGTTTTCATAAGGGTAAATCTCTGCTCACTCAGTGGCCCGCCCATGTGAAGAGACATTGGTTGTAAACTATGAAACATGCCCTCTCTCCTACCACTATATAAAGCCCTTGACGAAAATGTAACCTCCTGTTCTGAGGACGTGAGGACGACGGTCCCACGTTAAAAGGACTAACATGTCAACTACAGAACTAAGCCAACCTCAGCGTGAGCTTTGGTTGCGAATGGTATGAACTTTGAACTCTTATTCACTACAGAAGTGATACCTCCTAGCCGTTGAGTTAGCAGCGGCCGCTGTAAACGTGGGCTAGGAAAGGATGGACGACGGATCCAGTCTAACACACAACGACGATACTTCAACGTATCCAGTTTACCACCAGAGACATTCTTCCAAGAACAGGAAGATCTCTGTTGGGCAACACGGCCAGCATCTACGACCAACCTACCGAAGCGCAGCTCAGAGTAAATATTTATTGCATTTTCCTTTTCCAAATGGGCGGTAATTTAGAATGTATAAGATACTGTATTTACGATAGCATAGCTTCTCCCTTTGTTCCTCAGTCTTCCCACTCTTTCACTCAAACCCAACCCCCTTTCCTTTGTGTAACCAGCCGTCATGTCGGCTCCGTCCACCAGGGACATTTTCTGTATGACATAATTAGCATTCTGTGTATATGTAATTCTGTGTGATTATTTAGGTATTTAGTAAATAAATAATTAAACCAAAGTTTGTATTGCTGATTCAACTTGTTAGACAGGGTTCGTGAAGAGAATGTACAACTTTCAGATGAGACTGAAATAAGGTGACGATTAATAATGACTGCTATTGATGTAAAATATTACTAGGTCTTTAAGAGTTTATTCGGAAGATAACAGCTCTATAAACATTTTGTGGTGCCCCGACTTTTTAGTTAATTACAGTTACATGATTAGCTTAATCAGGTAATATTAATTACAGAGAAAGGATTTTGTAGAATAGCATGTCATATCACTTAATCCGGCATAGCCAAAGACACTACAATAGATCTACAACACGCACATGCTTTTTCTGTGCTCCAGCTGTGACGTTACCTTGTACTCGAAGCAGGAGACACAGAGGTAGAGCATGTCCAGCAGACGGTTGAGCTGGGAGACAGACAGGTCAGTGAACCACTTCTGCAGTACACACTCATCTGCATTCTTCAGAACCCACAGCAGACAGATCAACAGACTGCGACTGGACTCTGCTGAGAATGTGGCGTGCGGACGACTGGCCTGGAGAGAGAGAGAGATGGGAAGAGAACAAGGGAAAAAAGGTGAGCAAAACAGAGAGTTATGAAAGTAGAGGTAGAAAGGGGGAGCTTAACAGAAGGAGAGAAAGAGACTCCAGAAGCAAAGACAGAGGGAATAAGCGAGGAAGGGATAGAGGGAACAGGAATTGTAGTTGCCTGTGGGTTGAGCAGGAAGCTGCTGGGACGGGACATCGGAGATGAGGTCCCCGCTATCGCCATGGCAACAGTCTGACTGATCATGCTGTTGCCGTCCTCCACAGACTCATCCCCCCCGGCACCATCTGCGGACCCCTGAGCTCCCCCAGGGCGGCCCCACTGGATATGGGACTCTACAGAAATGAGGGGGGAGAGAAGAGAAACCAATCAGGATCAACAAGCACAAAACAAAATTAGTCGGGAGTAGCACATCAGAGTTGCAGACATTGTTTAATGTGCTTTTCCTGAGCAGCACCAGAACCAGTGGGATGCCCAAAGATTTCTAAAGCCACCTGATAGTGCTTTTATCTAATCACACAGCCATTCAAGTATGGATAAACTCCACATATCAACAGACTCAGAATCTTCCTGAAAGTTTGGGACACAGAAGGCTAAATGTAGAATTTAGACCCACCTGTGAAGTCGTGCAGCTGGGGCAGCGTTTCCATGACGATGCCGATGAGTGGCAGGTAGAGCATGGCGACACGGGCCTTGACCTCAGGGTCAGCGTAGCGGGGGTCGGAGTCATGGCTGGACAGCAGGTTATGGACCACACTGATCACCTTCTTATGTAAGCCAAACATCCTTTAGGTTAGGGAGGGAGAAAGGCAGAGGTTGTTTTTTTGGTGTATTTGGACAGGAACAAGTCCAAACACATTGACCAAACAATTTCCTGATGCATTGCATTATAGCGTTTCTAGCTGATGCTAATTTTAAACAATTGTTTTGTCATTCTTGATCCAAAAACTTTTTGGGGTATCAAATGTTACTGGTCACATACACATGGTTAGCAGATGTTAATGCGAGTGGAGCGAAATGCTTGGCTTCTAGTTCCGACAATGCAGTAATATCTAACAAGTTAACAAATTCACAAAAACAACCGTATACACATAAATGTAAAGGGATAAATAAGAATATGTACATATAAATACACTGCTCAAAAAAATAAAGGGAACACTTAAACAACACAATGTAACTCCAAGTCAATCACACTTCTGTGAAATCAAACTGTCCACTTAGGAAGCAACACTGATTGACAATAAAGTTCACATGCTGTTGTGCAAATGGACTAGACAACAGGTGGAAATTATAGGCAATTAGCAAGACACCCCCAATAAAGGAGTGATTCTGCAGGTGGTGACCACAGACCACTTCTCAGTTCCTATGCTTCCTGGCTGATGTTTTGGTCACTTTTGAATGCTGGCGGTGCTCTCACTCTAGTGGTAGCATGAGACGGAGTCTACAACCCACACAAGTGGCTCAAGTAGTGCAGCTCATCCAGGATGGCACATCAATGCGAGCTGTGGCAAGAAGGTTTGCTGTGTCTGTCAGCGTAGTGTCCAGAGCATGGAGGCGCTACCAGGAGACAGGCCAGTACATCAGGAGGCGTGGAGGAGGCCGTAGGAGGGCAACAACCCAGCAGCAGGACCGCTACCTCCGCCTTTGTGCAAGGAGGAGCACTGCCAGAGCTCTGCAAAATGACCTCCAGCATTTGTTTTGTACACTGCTGCTACTCGCTGTTTATTATCTATGCAGTCATTCCACCCCTAATTACATTTACCTCAACTAACCTGTACCCCTGCACACTGACTTGGTACCCCCTGTATATAGCCTCGTTATTGTGTTACTTTTAATAATTTTTTACTTAAGTTTCTATGGTGAATATTTTCTTAATTCTTCTTGAACTGCTTGTAAGTAAGCATTTCATGGTAAGGTCTACACTTGTTGTATTCAGCACGTGACAAATAAAGTTTGATTTGATTTGTTTGAGGGGGGGTGACATGGTGGTTTCGGTGAGAAGGGGTTTCTGTAAGAAGTACACACAGTGATACACCAGGTGGTGGTGATTGATTAGCCCAATAGGGTAAATGCAGATAACCCCGCTTATTAACAGTCACTCACTCACACATTGTACTGCCCCTTAGCCTTGAGAGGGTCGAGAATGACAAAGACACACAGTATAGGTCAAAGGAGAGACACTTTCTCAAATAGCACATCACACACAGTACCCCTTCTAGACCTTCAGAAAGTACAGAATGACCGAGAGAAACATGAGGTCCATGTGACCACAGTAACCCCCACACACAGTAACACAATGTACTAACCGCCTAGGAGCCTGCCTCGAGAATGACAGAGAGCGACAAAGGAGGCAAATTACATAACCTCTCGGTCTCCCTATCACACACAAACACACAGACAGTAACACAGTTTACGATTACTGACGCTTCGCCCTCTGGGTCCAGGATGACAGCCAGTTCAGTCAGCACCAGACCAGCCAGGTAGTGCTGCTCTCTGAAAGGGACAGACAACTCAAACATGTTGGCTATCTTCTGGTCCTGGGCAGAGAAGCCAGAACTCTGTGGAGATGGAGAGAGGTATGGAGAGTGAGAAACAGAAGCAGGGGATGATTTAGAGACATTGTCCACACACCACTTACTACTCCAGGACGTGTGTGCGTGCGTATATCTGGTGTGTATATACAGTTGAAGTCGAAAGTTTACATACACTTAGGTTGGAGTCATTAAAACTCATTTTTAAACCACTACACAAATTTCTTGTTAACAAACTATAGTTTTGGCAAGTCGGTTAGGGCATCTACTTTGTGCATGACCAGTCATTTTTCCAATATTTGTTTATAGACATATTATTTCACTGTATCACAATTCCAGTGGGTCAGAAGTTTACATACACTAAGTTGACTGTGCCTTTAAACAGCTTGGAAAATTCCAGAAAATGATGTCATGGCTTCAGAAGCTTCTGATAGGCTAATTGACATCATTTGAGTCAATTGGAGGTGTACCTGTGGATGTATTTCAAAGCCTACCTTCAAACTCAGTGCCTCTTTGCGTGACATCATGGGAAAATCTAAAGAACTCAGCCAAGATCTTAGAATAATTTTTCTTTGACTTCCACAAGTCTGGGTCATGCTTGGGAGCAATTTCCAAACGCCTGAAGGAACCACGTTCATCTGTACAAACAATAGTACGCAATTATAAACACCATGGGACCACGCAGTCGTCATACCGCTCAGGAAGGAGACGCAATCTGTCTCCTAGAGATGAACGTTCTTTGGTGCGAAAAGTGCAAATCAATCCCAGAACAACAGCAAAGGACCTTGTGAAGATGCTGGAGGAAACAGGTAAAAAAGTATCGATATCCACGAGTCCTATATCGACATAACCTGAAAGGCCGCTCAGCAAGGAAGAAGACACTGCTCCAAAACCGCCATAAAAAAGCCAGACTAGTGGACCATGATAGTTCGTTGGTGATTTGGACACCAAGGGCCTTGAAACTCTCGACCCGCTCCATTACAGCCTCGTCGATGTTGATGGGGGCTTGTTCGGCCCGCCTTTTCCTGTAGTCCACGATCAGCTCCTTCGTCTTGCTCACATTGAGGGAGAGGCTGTTGTCCTGGCCTATAAAAAAGCCAGATCGTACATTTTGGAGAAAAGTTCTCTGGTCTGTTGAAACAAAAATAGAACTGTTTGGCCATAATGATCATCGTTATGTTTGGGGGAAAAAGGGGGAGGCTTGCAAGCTGAAGAACACCATCCCATCAGTGAAGCACGGGGGTGGCAGCATCATGTTGTGGGGGTGCTTTGCTGCAAGAGGGACTGGTGCACTTCACAAAATAGATGGCTACATGAGGGAAAATGATGTGGATATATTGAAGCAACATATGAAGACATCAGTCAGGAAGTTAAAGCTTGGTCGCAAATGGGTCTTCCAAATGGACAATGACCCCAAGCATACTTCCAAAGTTGTGGCAAAATGGCTTAAGGACCACAAAGTCAAGGTATTGGAGTGGCCATCACAAAACCCTGACCTCAATCCTACAGAAAATTTGTGGGCAGAACTGAAAAAGCCTGTGCGAGCAAGGAGGCCTACAAGCCTGACTCAGTTACACCAGCTCTGTCAGGAGGAATGGGCCAAACTTCACCCAACTTATTGTGGGAAGCTTGTGGAAGGCTACCCGAAACCTTTGACCCAAGTTAAACAATTTAAAGGCAATGCTACCAAATACTAAATGAGTGTATGTAAACTTCTGACCCAGTGGGAATGTGATGAAAGAAATAAAAGCTGAAATAAAAGCTGAAATAAATCATTCTCTCCACTATTATTCTGACATTTCACATTCTTAAAATAAAGTGGTGATCCTAACTGACCTAAGACAGGGAATTTTTACTAGGATTAAATGTCAGGTATTGTGAAAAACTGAGTTTAAATGTATTTTGCTAAGGTGTATGTAAACTTACGACTTCAGCTGTATGTGTGTGTCCAGTGTCTATGTACTGTGTATAGCTGACCTGTGAGGTTGCGGATGACACGCTGGGTGAAGGCGAGGCGGGGGGCGTGAGGAGGCTGCAGGGCAGGTTAAGTGTGACGTAGTGCTCGTGGCTACAGACGATCCTCAGGAAGTCGAGTCTCAGGGACTCCAGAGTCGGGTTCTGCAGCATGTACAGCTTAGTGGACACCTGGGGAAAGACATGGAACGAGGTCTAGAAAACTTCCCAAAACAGGGTTTGATGGAGAAGCACTGTTCAGGCCCTTTACTCCAAGTCAGGGAAGTGATATCCAATACTGTAATTCAAATCCAATCTTACTTGTCACGTGCTCTGAATACAACAGGTGTAGTGGACCTTACCGTGAAATGCTTACTTACAAGCCCTTAACCAACAACGCAATTCAAGAAAGAGTTAAAAAGTAACACAATAAAATAACGAGGCTATATACAGGGGGTACTGGTACCGAGTCAATGTGTGGGGGTACAGGTTAGTCAAGTTATTTTGTACATGTAGGTAGGGGTAAAGTGACTATGCATAGTTAATAAACAGCGAGTAGCAGCAGTGTAAAAACAAAGGTGTTTCAATGTAAATAGTCCGGGTGGCAATTTGATTAATTGATCAGCAGTCATATGGCTTGGGGGTAGAAGCTGTTATGCAGCCTTTGGGACCTAGACTTGGCAATCCAGTACCGCTTGCCGTGCGGTAGCAGAGAGAACAGTCTATGACTTGGGTGACTGGAGTTTTTATAAACCTTTTGGGCCTTCCTCTGATACCGCCTAGTATATAGGTCCTGGATGGCAGGAAGCTTGGCCCCACTGATGTACTGGGCCGTACGCACTACCCTCTTTAGCGCCTTATGGTCAGATGCCGAGCAATTGCCATACCAGGCGGTGATGCAACCGGTCAGGATGCTCTTGATGGTTCAGCTGAAGAACTTTTTGAGGATCTGGGGACCCACGCCAAATCTTTTCAGTCTCCTGAGGGGAAAAGGTGTTGTCGTGCACTCGTCACAACTGTCTTGGTGTGTTTGGTGGACCATGATAGTTTGTTAGTGATTTGGACACCAAGGGCCTTGAAACTCTCGACCCGCTCCATTACAGCCTCGTCGATGTTGATGGGGGCTTGTTCGGCCCGCCTTTCCTGTAGTCCTTCGTCTTGCTCACATTGAGGGAGAGGCTGTTGTCCTGGCCTGGTCTCTGACCTCCTCCCTATAGGCTGTCTCACTGTTGTCGGTGATCAGGCCAACCACTGTTGTGTTGTCAGCAAACTTAATGACGGTGTTGGAGTCGTGCCTGGCCACACAGTCGTGGGTGAACAGGGAGTACAGGAGGGGACTAAGCACGCACCCCTTAGGGACCCCAGTGTTGAGGATCAGCGTGGAAGATGTGTTGTTACCTACCCTTACCACCTGGGGGCGGCCCGTCAGTCCAGGATCCAGTTGCAGAGGGAGGTGTTTAGTCCCAGGGTCTTTAGCTTAGTGATGAGCTTTGTGGGCACTATGGTGTTGAATGCGGAGCTGTAGTCAATGAACAGCATTCTCACATAGGTGTTCCTTTTGTCCAGGTGGAAAAGGGCAGTGTGGAGTGCGATTGAGATTGCGTCATCTGTGGATCTGTTGGGGCAGTATGCGAATTGGAGTGGGTCTAGGGTTTCCGGGATGATGGTGTTGATGTGAGCCATGTCCAGCCTTTCAAAGCACTTCATGGCTACCGACGTGAGTGCTACAGGGCGGTAATCATTTAGGCAGGTTAGCAGGATTGATAATTGGCAGGATAGCTACTGTAGCGTTACTTCCGAAATCCTGTGCACAAGGTCACTCTAATCTATCATAGTGGTTTCATCACCAAGCCTTTTAAATGAAAGCAGATTCTGCAAGGACGTTGTCATTGAGGTGGTGTTGGGTTGGTTTGCTCTCCCAGTACCTGTTTCCAGTATGTCTTGATGAGGGAGAAGACAAAGCCTCGGTCCATGACAGACAGCAGGTCATTCAGGAAGAAGGCCAGGCTGGTGTTCAGACGCTCCACCAACTCCAGGTCCTGATTGGACAGAAACACAGGGTCAGAGGTCAGGGTAAAGTCTCGAGAACACTGCTCGATCTGATTGACTCAGAACCAGAAAAGGTCAATTTATTTGAAGTACCTGTGTGGTTAGTGGCATTAGAAACTGCTGTGTTGATGTAAGCCTGATCTGTAGTGTCCCGTGTGTCCTATGCTGGTGACAAAGTTAATTCAAATTTTCACTCCTACCTTCTGAAAGCGTGAGACAATGTCCCCAGCGATGGTGCTGACCAGGGCTGTGATGTCATCCATGAAGCGCTCGGGGAAACGGTTCTTTCTGGGCGACTCAAGCCGGTCGGTGAAGTACAGGTGGTGGATGATGCTCTTCACCTGAGGAGTGAGGTCATCAAGGTGAGACAGGGCCCAACCTTAACAGATGATAGGCTTGTTTTTGCATGGGCTGTGCCATTGAGGACTTTCATCATTTTGAAGTAGTAACTTGGTGGGACTTCATTTGGGTTAAGGAAGGATCACATAATTCCATCCAGGTCATCAGCCAATGAATTGTACTTGTGAGTAAACATTCCATAACTGCAGGTGGCAATACGTCGCCAACCTTGGCATAATACCTGTTCAAACAACACACTACAAGGTGGCAGTACGCACATTTTCAGTTTGTTTGCCAACTCAAGTAGTAGAAGAAGAAAATGTACTACTTCAAAATGAAGATGTCCTCAATGGTGCTGCCCATGCTCTCACAGACTCCATAATGGGACAGACACAGTGGTGTGTAAGTCTATGGGCCCAACACATAGTGGTAGTCATGAGTCGTCAAGATCTGGCCAAGTTGCAAAGTTGGAAGCCCCACGTGGTTCTACAATTTATTTTCTTAAAATCAGTTTTTAAAACTAACCAAGCAATTATGTTGGATATGCAACCAGGCCAGAGCAGTACAGGTCGGCACAGCTTAGTAGTGTGAAAAGGGCGCCAGAGATGCAGCTGTGTGTAGTCTTGTCTTACCATGAGCTCAAAGAAGAACCAGGCCTGTTGTAGAGCTCCCTCCCTGACGATGCCACTGCTCACCACCCACTGTAGGGCCAGTTCCTCATGGAACAACTGAGACACAGAGAGATGGAGACACACAGACTAGACAGTTAGACACATATCAATTTAGTTTGAGCTTATCTTAAATCATGTAATATTTGCTCAAAATAACTAAATAATCCACTTGGTGCACCTGTGTCTGGTGGTAACACTGAAAAGGGAGGCTTCATTAATATATAAATAAATATAAAAGTGTGTGCTGTTTCCCTGAACAAGAGTAAAAGTGCTATAGTTAGTGGTACATTACACACACACACAATTCAATCACAGCCAAGAGGTGGGAAATCTACACTCCACATCAGGGAAGGGGAACTGCAGGCCTGCGACCCCCCCTTTTGTCAGTCGAGGTCTTGACTTACTGGTTAGAGTTAGAATACACAAGGTGCAATTTAAAAATTTGGTTGTGCATCGGCAGTTTTTCTCCTGTTATGTCAGTCACTGTCACTCAATTATCCCATGTCAGCTAACATTTTTTTTAGATCGGTAAGTTAGTCTCGCCAGCTGTCTAAACCTAAATCACAGTTGAATTACCAACCAGGGGTCCCCCATGGATTTTGTTAGTCACTCAATCAGATATCATATTAAAAACGGCAAACAATTCTCGCCACCCTATGGCAAAATGTGTAGAATTGCAGGAAATTAGATGTAAAACTGCAAATTTATATCTCCACTCCATGAAACATTTGTAGAATTACATAAAATTGCTAAATGTTCTCTCCACCCCACGACATAATGTGTAGAATTACAGCAAACTTGCTTTAAAACTGCCACATGGCAAAATGTGTAGTAGAATTGCAGAAAATGAACTAATAAAACATACATTTTTTCTCTCACCTGTCAAGAGGGGGGCTGCTAAAATGTTTTGCTCGCAAGGTGGGGGGACCCCCCCAAACAAAATGTCACTTAGGGTCGCATGCTTATTTGGATCCCCATTATCTTTTGCAGAAGCAGCAGCTACTCTTCCTGGGGTCCACAAATGTGTGTGTATGGATGTAGGTATGCATAGCTGCAAGCCACTGCGGCCGCTCATTAGGAGTTCAGATTTTTGTGGTCCCCACCCCCATCAAAGTTGCCCATCCCTGCTCTACATCCAAAAAGACCACAATTCCCAAATACACCATCCAATCAAGAGGCACACATTCAAAGACAGATTGGCGAATAAGGTGAGGTGGCATTCTGCAGTGGCAGGTACCTTTTTGGTGGGTAACCGTCCTGTTAAAGTTTGCAAGAAACTGGCGCTCTCAGTGTGCGAAGACATGCGGTTGCCACAGCGCTCCACGGCCTATGGGTGGGATGGACGGGACGGTGACAACAACAACAGGTTAGTGAGGGGAAACAGGTGTGGGGTCTAGCTGTAGCACCTTCTCAACCCAAGGAGATGTGTCTGCAGCAGAATCCCGCTCTCACGCACACAATTAACACACATGAGCACAAAACATCATAATCTAAACTACAGTATACAAAATCATACAGTACCAATGTAGAAGTGCAGTGTGTGAGTTCCCTCATATTTACATTTCTTACACACCTCATTAGATACATTTTATACAAGTGGACAAACTGCCCCTAGACATGCAGTTCGTGCTTTGTATCAACTGTGGGGGGAAAAAGGGACAACAAACACCCCAAATGTGGGTTAACTTGTGCGTACAACTTACCTCAGTTAAATAAAATGCATATAGGATTTCCTACTGAATCTTTGGACATGACTAGAGCCACAAAACACCCTTCATGACGACAACCATAGTCACAACACAGACAAAGTCAAGCACGTACACACTCGCAGTCACTCCCAAACCCCCGCAGCACACTCCACATCATGCCCATCCCACACGCTGAACGAAATTAGTAGTAGGTCATGCATGGGTTTAAATGATCATGGTGAAAATGAAACAGGACTGGAAATGACAGGGTGAAGAAAGCCAATTTAAAATGAATGCTGGGAAAATGAAGATAACCTCTGGATTGCCAATAAAAATAGTATAGATTTCAAGTATGAGAAAAGAAAAATAGCACAAACGGAGTCACATGGGTCTTGGCTAGAAGTTGGCCGCAACGTACGTACAACACCTCTCCTACACTAGGGGTACTAGAAAGTGCGGTGAGAAATCCTTCTGCACTCGTTTCAAGACAGTGACAACACCACGACTGTCAGAATGGGCATAGATGTTTCTTCTACAGCCAACTGGAGAGAGAAAGGTGTGTAAAAACTGAAAGGATGACAAGAAGGGAAGTAACTAAAGAAGAAGGAACTAAAGATGGCGGTTTAAGGTTCATAGCGGGAACTTTGACTTCCTAAGTCGGGTAGAGCGTGTAGGTGAGGGGTGGTTGAGGTGCGGGTTAAGAAGGGTAGGGAGTGACGGTGATGTATTTTTTGGTGGGAGAGGAAGGGAGTTATTGTTGAAGCACCTGCATGGTGTCGGTGTCAGTGTCAGAACTGTGGCTGGATCTCCAGGGGGTGCTCTTACACCGCATGGTGTGCACCCAGGAGTTGGAGCGGTCTAGGCCCTGAGACGTCAAGGGTCCCAAGTCAAAGGGTAGGCAAGATTAAGGGAGCAACAAGCAGACAGAGCAGCACAGGGGAGGAAGGAATAGCATAGAGGTTAAAGGTTAAGATGATTGAATCGTAAGCAGCAAGGCGGAATAATAAAGTTAGCTAGTTAAAGATCTGAAATAATTTCATTAGAAACTCCTGATTCATGAAAACAGCAATGCATGAACAGATTAGATTGCATATCGCATCATGATAATCTGCACCCTTGGTTCAGAAAAAAAGAATACAGGTTAGTTTAGTAGCATTATACTGTAGGTATCATTCATCACACAGAGGAAGCCATAGAACTAGAATTACTAGGATACCTTGAACAGGAATCTCCATTCAAGTCGATGTGCCATCGTGGGTGGCTATTCTATTTCTATGGGGGTAGCATCCATCACTAGCATCACGTTAGACCAGACTATTCAGAAAGACCGAGAAGGGAGTGTTCATCACTCACTCATCTGTTAAGTACTTTTGGGGTCAAATTAAGTAATTTGATCAAAGTACCAAATCATTGTACGAAGTCCATGCTATTAACTAATTTACAAAGTGTCTCTGCAATACACTTGGATACCCCTGGAAATTACCCAACTAACAGAGCCATGAAGATTGTTTAACTTTACTAAAAGCGTGCTAGTGTATGCTTTGCTATGCCTTCGTCGCAGAGGTTGCCCTCTCTCTTCTGTGTGTCAGGTTGCCAATACAGGGGTTACAGAGATAAGGTGTTCCTGCTGATGTTTGTCCATCAGCTATAGGGTTGACAAGTCACACAGTTGAGAAATGCTGCTCTCAGGTTCATAGTGTACAGTAAGTGATACAGTTGTACAGTGAACGCTTATGTGGAGGCAGAAACAATGGGGCTTTTCAATCCAATCCTCTTTGAAATCAGTGAATCCATGTAAATGAGGGGGAAAAAAGTGCTTCAGTGTACCCCTTTTATATAATTAAGCAATAAGGCCAGAGTGGGTTAGGTTTATGGCCAATATACAACGGCTAAGGGCTGTTCTTATGCACGACGCAAAGCGGAAATCCTGGATACAGCCCTTAGCTGTGGTATATTGGTCATATACCACAAACCCCCGAGATACCATATTGCTATTATAAGCTGGTTACCAATATAATTAGAGCACTGGATATCAGTGCGGCGGTAACTTACCTGCATTACAACCAGGAATACGACTTTCCCGAATTGGATCCTTTGTTCGTTCCCCCCAGGGCAATTGAACTTATCCCGGGAACCTGCTCCAAGATGCCGCCAGGGGAGAAGAGGTATTCGGAGTGGACTTCTAGTCCAACTCAGTAGGCGTGCACACCTTCCACTGCTTCTGAATATATTACTCGCTAATGTTCAGTCTCTGGACAATAAAGAAGACGAGCTCAGGGCAAGGATCTCCTTCCAGAGAGACATCTGGGACTGTAACATACTCTGTTTCACGCAATCATGGCTCTCTCGTGATATACTGTCCCCATCCATACAGCCAGCTGGGTTCTCAGTACATCACGCAGAGAGGGAAAAGAACTCTCCAGGAAGAAGAAAGGCGGTAGCGTTACTCCTTGTATATAGCCTGCATACAGTGCATTCGGAAAGTATTCAGACCCCTTGACCTTTTCAACATTTTGTTACGTTTGTTACAGCCTTATTCTGAAATGGATAAAACAAAAACATGTCCTAAATCTACACATAATACCCCATAATAACAAAGAAAATGTTACGAATAAAAAACAGAAATACCTTATTTACATAAGTATTCAGACCTTTTGCTATGAGACTCGAAAATGAGCTCAGGTGCATCCTGTTTCCATTGATCATCCTTGAGATGTTTCTACAACTTGATTGGCGTCCACCTGTGGTAAATTCAATTGATTGGACATGATTTGGAAAGGCACACACCTGTCTATATAAGGTCCCACAGTTGACAGTGCATGTCAGAGCAAAAACCAAGCCACGAGGTCAAAGGAATTGTCCATAGAGCTCCAAAACAGGATTGTTTCAAGGCACCGATCTGGGAAAGAGTACCAAAACATTTCTTCAGCATTGAAGGTCCCCAATAACTCAATCATTCTTAAATGGAAGAAGTTTGGAACCACCAAGACTCTTCCTAGAGTTGGCCACTTCCTAGAGAGAATCTGCAGCGAAGAATGGGAGAAACCCCCCAAATACAGGTGTGCCAAGCTTGTAGCATTATACCCAAGAAGACTCAAGGCTGTAATTGCTGCCAAAGGTGCTTCAACAAAGTACTGAGTAAAGGGTCTGAATACGTATGTAAATGTGATACATTTTTTACTCTTTATAAATTAGCAAAAATGTCTAAAAAACAGTTTCTGCATTGATATTATGGGGTATTGTGTGTGTAGATTGCTGAGAATGTATATTTATTTAATACATTTTAGAATAAGGCTGTAACGTAACAAAAAGTGGAAAAAGTCAAGGGGTCTGAATACTTTCCGAAGGCACTGTACACATGAGATGAGTAAAGCAGTATGTAAACTTTATTAAAGTGACTAGCGTTCCATTATTAAAGTGGCCAGTGATTCCATGTCTATGTATATAGGGCAGCAGCCTCTAAGATTCAGGATTGAGCAACCGGGTGGTAGCAGGCTAGTGATAGCTATTTAACAGTCTGACGGCCTTGAGATAGAAGCAGTTTTTCAGTTTCTCAATCCCTGCTTTGATGCACCTGTACTGACCTCGCCTTCTGGATTATAGCGGGGTGAACAGGCCGTGACTCGGGTGGTTGATGTCCTTGATTATCTTTTTGGCTTTTCTGTGCCATCGGGTGCTGTAGGTATCCTGGAGGGCAGGCAGTGTGCTCCTGGTGATGCGTTGGGCAGACCACACCACCCTCTGGAGAGCCCTGCATTTGCGGGCGGAGCAGTTGCCGTACCAGGCGGTGATACAGCCCGACAGGATGCTCTCAATTGTGCATCTGTGAAAGTCTGCGAGGGTCTTAAGGGCCAGGCCAAATTTCTTCAGCCGCCTGAGGTTGAACAGGCGCTGTTGCACCTTCTTCACTACACTGTCTACGTGGGTGGACCATTCCAGATTGTCAGTGATGTGTACGCCGAGGAAGTTGAAGCTTTCCACCTTCTCCCCTGCAGTCCCGTCGTTGTGGATAGGGGCGTGCTCTCTCTGCTGTTTCCTAAAGTCCACAATCAGCTCCTTTGTTTTGCTGACCTTGAGGGAGAGGTTATTTTCCTGGCACCACTCCGCCAAAGCCCTCACCTCATCCCTGTAGGCGGTCTCATCATTGTTGGTAGTCGTCTGTGGATCTATTGAGGCAGTAAACCAAACGGGTCTAGGTGCGTCTAGGGTGGGAAGTGGGTCTAGAGTGTCAGGTAAGGTAGAGGTGATATGATTCTTAACTAGCTTCTCAAAGCATTTAATGATGACAGAAGTGAGTGCTGCGGGGCCATAGTCATTTAGTTCAGTTCTTTGCTTTCTTTGGTACAGGAATAATGGTGGACATCTTGAAGCAAGTGGGGACAGCAGTAAGGGGAAAGGGAGAGATTGAATATGTCCGTAAACACTCCAGCTAGCTGGTCTACACATTGTCTGAGGATGCGGCTAGGGATGCCGTCTGGGCTGGCAGCCATGCAAGGGTTAACACGCTTAAATGCCTTACTCACGTCGGCCACGGAGAACGAGAGCCCCCAGTCCTTGGGAGCGGGCCGCGTTGGTGACACTGTGTTATTCTCAAAGCGGGTGAAGAAGGTGTTTAGCTTGTCTGGGAGCAAGACATCGGTGCCGCGACGTGGCTGGTTTTCCCTTTGTAATCCGTGATTGTCTGTAGACCCCTGCCACATAAATCTCGTGTCTGAGCCGTTGAATTAAGACCCCACTTTGTCTCTGTACTGACATTTTGCCTGTTTGATTGCCTTACGGAGGGAATAACTACACTTCTTTTTTAAAAGATATTTCCAGTCATCTTGCCATGGATAAATGCAGTTGTTCGTGCTTTCAGTTTTGCGCAAATGCTGCCATCTATCCACGTTTTCTGGTTTGGTTAAGTTTTAATAGTGACAGTGGGAACAACATCCCCTACACACTTCCTGATGAACCCAGTCACTGTGTCTGTGTATACGTCAATGTTATTCTCAGAGGATACCTGGAACATATCCCAGTCCATGTGATCAAAACAATCTTGAAGCGTGGATTCCGATTTGTCAGACCAGCGTTGAATAGACCTTAGCATGGGTACTTCCTGTTTGAATTTCTGCCTATAGGAAGGGGGGAGCAAAATGGAGTTGTGATCCGATTTGGCATCTCGAAAGGGGGAGTAGCAGTCGTCTAGTGTTTTTCCAGAGCGAGTATTACAGTCAATGTGTTGACAGAACTTCGGTAGCGTTTTCCTCAAATTTGCTTTGTTAAAATCCCCAGCTACAATAAATGCGGCCTCAGGATGTGGTTTCCAGTTTGCATAAAGTCCAGTGTAGTTCCTTGAGGGACGTCATGGTACCGGCTTGAGGGGGAATTATACACTGCTTTGACTATAACCAAAGATTCTACCCCTGAACAAGGCCGTTAACCCACTGTCCCGTCATTGAAAATAATAATTTGTTCTTAACTGACTTGCCTAGTTAAATAAAGATTTAAAAAAAATAAATGTATATATATATTACCTCAATACAATTACGGTCGGCATTTGATTGCGAGGTATTCTAGGTCGGGTGAACAAAAGGACTTGAGTTTCTGTATGTTATCACAATCACACCATGAGTCATTAATCATGAAACAAACACTACCGCCTTTCTTCTTCCCGGAGTTTTTTTATTCCTCTCTGTGCGATGTACTGAGAACCCAGCTGGCTGTATGGATGGGGACAGTATATCACGAGAGAGCCATGATTCCGTGAAACAGAGTATGTTACAGTCCCAGATGTCTCTCTGGAAGGAGATCCTCGCCCTGAGCTCGTCTTCTTTATTGTCCAGAGACTGAACATTAGCGAGTAATGTACTCCGAAGCGGTGGAAGGTGTGCATGCCTCCTGAGTCGGACTAGAAGTCCACTCCGAATACCTCTTCTCCCCTGACGGCATCTTGGAGCAGGTTCTGGGATAAGTTCAATTGCCCTGGGGGAAACGAACAAAGGATCCAATTCGGGAAAGTCGTATTCCTGGTTGTAATGCAGGTAAGTTACCGCCGCACTGATATCCAAAAGTTATTTCCGGCTGTATGTAATGACAAATTATTAGCCCAGAATGTTTTTTTTTGTAAGAAATAACAAAATACTGCAAAGTTGCTTAGGAGCTAGAAGCAGAGCTCGCCCATATCTCAGATACCCACTGCAGCCCTCATCCTTCACATGCAACATCCGTTCTGTTAAAGGTCCCCAAAGCACACACATTCCTGGGTTGCTCCTCTTTTCAGTTCGCTGCAGCTAGCGACTGGAACGAGCTGCAAAAAAAACTAAAACTGGAGACATTTCTCCATCTCTTCATTCAAAGACTCAATCATGGACACTCTTACTGACAGCTGTGGCTGCTAAGCGTGATGTATTGTTGACTCTACCTTCTTGCCTTTGTGCTGTTGTCTGTGCCCAATAATGTTTGTACCACGTATTGTGCTGCTGCCATCTTGTGTTGCTACCATGTTGTCGTCATGTGGTGTTGCTACTGTACCATGCTGTGTTGTCATGTGTTGCTGACATGCTATGTTGTTGTCTTAGGTCTCTCTTTATGTAGTGGTGTCTCTTGTTGTGATGTGTGTTTTGTCCTATATTTTATTTTTAATCCCAGCCCCCATCCCCGCAGGAGGCCTTTTGCCTTTTGGTACGCCATCATTGTAAATAAGAATTAGTTATTAACTGTCTTGCCTAGGTAAATAAAAGGTTAAATTAAAAAAAGATATATAAAAAAAGAGATGCTATGTCTGTCGGCGCCATCTTGGGTAGGGCCCTATAAAATCCATTAAAATATGCTTGAGTCCGTTTTGTTTTTCCAGGTTTTCACAACAAATGTTATGTTTAAAGTCCACAACAATGCTTAAAACACATCAGGAGACCACTTTTGATGTCTGGGAAAAATCGGAGAAATATATTTTTTGGGGTGTAGTTACCCTTAATTCAAGTGCGCACAAAGCAAGAGGCTGTTGTTTAGCAGTGGTTTTGTAGCGGTAGAGTTTGCTAAACAAATACCCACTGGATTAATGAAAAACAAATCATGATATAATTCTGCCAGGTAAGCATAGGCTACTTTGCAGTAGAAATGTAATTGAGAAAGTTTTTGGGAAAGCCTTTCCAACTTCCAGAAGACTGTTTGCATTAGCATCATCACTAACAGCTACACAAAGTTCTAGACGAGCGTGCCGTACACACAGAGACAGGGGCATTCTCATTGCTTCTTCAGAAAGTAGCAGGAAATATGAACCAATGATGCATTCTGCTCATGACTTACAATAAACTTGGAGAAATGTATACATTTAGTTGATTCCCTACTAAGGTCAATGTTTTTTGTTTTTTTTATATTGTTGAATTCCGTTTCAATGGCTGGATTGCGCGAGGGCCCTAATTATCGTATTTGGACCAGAATGAGGCTCTCCACTACCTATTGTTCCTGCAGTGATGACTCACCATCTTCATCTTACCTTTTCATAATTTATTCGCAGATCATTTCCAAAAAGCCTACCAGTAGCCTATGCAAATGAACGTCTCTCTCACCGATGCGAGTCGGTAGACTACACTGACTAACGAGACGATAGTCACTCACAGACCTGCAAACTTCAGCACGGCGGCGGCACCCCAATAGATCGCTAGAAGATGCATATCGTTCATTCTAGCGGGAAAGGGTGCGACGGACTAGCGATTTGAAACTTTGAAATTAAAAGTAGCCTAGTTAATATAAAGTGGGAAAAGTAGCCGGCTCAAAATGAGTCTGTAACCGTCTGATTAGCCGACGGCTGGCGCTAATGGAAAACACTGCACCATTGATGCATAGTGGACTGACTACACCCCAAAAGTACTGAGAAACATAACGTAAGCCATGTCTGGTCTGTGGCGTGTCTCCTACCTTACTACCGATGATGGATCGGACCTCATCGTCAGGGGAGGTGGGTGTGCCAGAGATATCAGGGTTACTGTTGCTAAGGCTACGGGAGCGGTTGAGGTTTAGGCTGGCCGGTCGCTGGGCGGACCTGGCCATGGTGGCATAGTGGACTGAACCACCCAGACCTGGACCTAAGACAAACGCACACATGGAAGAGAAGAAAAGAGTAGTTATTACTCCACAATAAATGTAATGGCTCTTACAATTTAATTGATTTTAATATAATTTAATAGAAGTAAAACTGAGGTAAAAAAATAAATAAAGCTGAGGTACCTGGTGAGGAGGAGTTGGGGTCCATGTTGGGCAGGCGGAAGACGTAGTATACGTAAGAGGAGAGCAGGCTGTTTCTGCCGTGCATGTCCTGACTAGTGTCCAAGTACTTATGGAGCCGGTTCACTATGGACGCCATCACCTCGAACGACGCCTGGCCCAGGTTCACTACACATACAGACATGGACAACACATTTAGGATCAGATAGTACAGTCGTTTTATTCAGTGCCAGTTCAGTGGCAGCACAAATAAATAAGTTCAAAAGGCACATGTTTCAGGTTTGTTCTTAAAATATGTACACTTTGAATATTTGTGTGTCATTTATGATCTTCCTATTATTGTTAATAATTTGGAAGGTTAGATGACGGAATATAATTATTTAAATGAAGTCATTGAAAGGCTACAGTTCCTATGAGCCTGGATGCGGTACCTATCTGTCCTGATATGACGGGCGGCCGCACCACCAGCAGCACCAGCTTGTCCAATAGGAGGTGGAGGAAGCGGACGATGGGCTCCAGCTGGGAGGAGTTCAGCGCGGCGATGCTGGACTTTAACTCCTCCTCCAGGTTGTTCTCCATGATCCGCATGTCTCCTATCCGCACAGGGAACATGTGGTCCAGGGCATGGACCAACGCAAAAAACTTATCCAGGTACTGGTCCTGATGGAGGGAGGGAGGGATGAAGGGAGGGATGGAAGGAGGGAGAGAGGGAGGGAGGGAGGGATGGAAGGAGGGAGGGAAGGAAGGAGAGAGGGAGGGAGGGAGGGAAGGAGGGAGAGAGGGAGGGAAGGAGGGAGGGATGGAAGGAGGGAGAGATGGAGGGAGAGAGGGTGGGAAAGAGATGGGGGGGATGGGAGAAGTCAGTAACAAAGAAAACCTGGCTTTGATAAAATAAATATGTTAAACTCCACCACACAATAGAAGTGCTTGAACTGTGTGCTCTGCGGTAAGAGCAACAGACTAGAGGTCGACCGATTATGCTTTTTCAACGGCGATACCGATTGGAGGACCAAAAAGAGCAGATACCGATTAATCGGCCGATATTTATATATTTGTAATAATGACAATTACAACAATACTGAATGAACACTTATTTTAACTTAATAAAATAGAGAAATAAATTCAATTTAGTCTCAAATAACTAATGAAACATGTTCAATTTGGTTTAAATAATGCAACACAGTGTTGGAGAAGAAAGTAAAAGTGCAATATGTGCCATGAAAAAAACCTAACGTTTAAGTTCCTTGCTCAGAACATGAGAACATATGAAAGCTGGTGGGATCCTTTAAACATGAGTCTTCAATATTCCCAGTTAAGAAGTTTTAGGTTGTAGTTATTATAGGAATTATAGGACTATTTCGCTCTATACCATTTGTATTTCATATACCTTTGACTATTGGATGTTCTTATAGGCACTATAGTATTGCCAGCCTAATCTCGGGAGTTGATAGGCTTCAAGCATTGCAAAGAGCTGCTGGCAAACGCTGGAAAGTGCTGTTTGAATGAATGCTTACATGCCTGCTGCTGCCTACCACCGCTCAGTCAGACTGCTCTATCAAATATCAAAGCAGACTTAATTATAATATAATAAACAGACATAAATACGAGCCTTAGGTCATTAATATGGTCAAATCCGGAAACTATAATTTAGAAAACAAAACGTTTATTCTTTCAGTGAAATACGGAACCGTTCCGGATTTTATCGAATGGGTGGCAACCCTAAGTCTAAATATTGCTGTTTCATTGCACAACCTTCAATGTTATGTCATAATTATGTAAAATTCTGGCAAATGAATTACAGTCTTTGTTAGGAAGAAATGGTCTTCACACAGTTCACAAAGAGCCAGGCAGCCCAAACTGCTGCATATACCCTGACTCTGCTTGCACTGAACACAAGAGAAGTGACACAATTTCCCTAGTTAATATTGCCTGCTAACATGAATTTCTTTTAACAAAATATGCAGGTTTAAAAAAAATACTTGTGTATTGATTTTAAGAAAGGCATTGATGTTTATGGTTAGGTACATTGGTGGAACGATTGTGCTTTTTTCGCGAATGCGCTTTTGTTAAATCATCACCCCTTTGGCAAAGTAGGCTGTGATTCGATGATAAATTAACAGTTAAACTAGTAACATCATCAACCATGTGTAGTTAACTAGTGATTATGTTGATTGATTGTTTTTGATAAGATAAGTTTAATGCTAGCTAGCAACTTACCTTGGCTCCTTGCTGCACTCGCGTAACAGGTGGTCAGCCTGCCACGCAGTCTCCTCGTGGATTGCAATGTAATTGGCCATAATCCGCATCCAAAAAATGTTGATTACCGATTGTTATGAAAACTTGAAAATCGGCCCTAATTAAAATCGTCCATGCCGATTAAATCGGTCGACCGCTACTACAGACTACAGTAGGGTAATGCAGTGAGCAGAGCTATAGGTAAAATAACCCAGAGATTTATGATCACACTACCACCGGGCTAAGCTCCTGGGAAAGACTCTCCCTCTCTTCACACTACAGCCAAAAGAACAGAGCGATGGAGTGGGCTGCACTAAATAACACCAGTGAAGTTCAACCAGTAATAAACTGAGGGAGGGACACATCACGCTCACCTCTCCTCCTTCCACTACCCATGCTGAGGTATTTGGTCTATCTATCAGTCTCAGAGTCTGACACAGATATATGCTATACATGTATACCAGGTAGTGAATGGAAAGTGTAGGGGCTCCTTTGCATGAAATACCTGGGTCGTGCTCAATTGAGGCACACTGTAGCAAAACGTTTTGCAACAGAAAATGTTGGTTGTGGTAGGCTATACCTGTGTGTGGACAGTGGAAACGGATGTCACTTCAACGTTGAAAACACCTCTGTGGTTATCCACCCATTTCATCCCAGGTAGAGGAACATCGGGGGAAAGAACCGAGTAGGACTGAGGAGGTTTCTCCAGAGACACAGGCAGACAGAAGTTTCCTGTACGCAGACGACCGTTCTGCAGCATAGGAATCCACTAAGGAGAGAGAGCAGGAGAGAAATACAGATGATTAGGGCCTGAAAAGCAAAAGGCATGTGCTTGTGTGTGCGCGCATTTGTTTGTGCATATGTGCGCACACATGTGCAGTAGTTACCGTGTATCCCACGGGGGTCTCCAGAGGGGTGTTCTGTTTCTGCTGGCAGCTAACATGGTAGAAGGTGAACAGGATGTGGTGGTGGTCAGTCAGAGAAGCCGGCAGCTTGATCTTCACCTCATCATGGAAGTCTGGGGACCTGGGGGGAAACACAACAACCATTACACACACAGAGTTGAATTAATGGTTGGTTAGGGCTTTATAAGAAATAACCGTCTGGGAAAGACTGGGGTCGTATAGGAATAGACATCTAACGGAGTATAGAGAAGTCAGGGAATCTGAGAAGCACAACACCCATTACAGAGTGATGGTAAGTTAAGGCTTTAAAAGGAATTGGAATAAGCATCTAAATGTCACGGTTGGTTAGGGCAGAGGTTTATAGGAATAAACAACACACTAAAGACTGCAAAGAAAGAAGCAAGGGGTTTTAACAGCTATAGAAAAAAACGATCTAAATGAGTACAGAGCAAGCCTTTTTCTCATGGAGAAGACAAAATAGATTGTTTGTGGATAAAGGGTAGAAACATCCTTTGGAGCGAAGGAGCCTGAGCAACCTTTTCCCCTAATGGAAAATATAACATTATTGGACAGGCCGAGGGAATTAAACCCCAAACAGTCAAAGTGCAAAAGGTGAAACCTTTCAAAAAAATATATATATGTTAATCCTTAACACTAGAAAAGCCGAGAGCGTCATACGGACGCAAAACAAATGTACATGTTTTATTACTCTGCCATTTTTAAATTCATGTCCCCCATGTCCTTGACTGTTCCTAAATAAATCTAATACACATTGTCAACATCTTAATATCACAAACAGAATTTGTGTTATAAGCAGTTAAGAGGACATGTCATTCCCCCTCCCCTTTCATTGACGACCGAACAGCAAGTGTTGACTAGTTAATAAAAGGTGTTGAACTGAGTGAAAAAAGTCAATCTCCTATATCCCTTTGCCATTCATAGATCATATAACGTAGTGGCAAGAAAAAGTTTGTGAACCCTTTGGAATTACCTGGATTTCTGCATAAATTGGTCATTAAAATTGATCTGATCTTCATCTAAGTCACAGCAATAGAGAAACCTAGTGTGCTTAAACTAATAACACACAAATTATTGTATTTTTCGTGTCTATATTGAATACATCATTTAAACATTCACAGTGTAGGTTGGAAAAAGTATGTGAACCCCTTGGCCACTGGTCACCAAAACGGCGACTTGTCGATCTCCAAGGCATTTCTAGTCAATCGCCAAACATTTCTGTAAAAAAATCCACCGATAAAGTCTCGGGCCGTTGATGGTAGGTGCAGCCAATTCAACTGCCCTGCGCGCCGGGTAGGCAAACTGTTGCAGTTTCATGTGTCTGAAGGTACAAGCTCTATAGACAAAGTCCAGGACCCAGTTGCACAGGGCGGTGTCGAGACCCAGGGTCTCAAGCTTAATGATGAGTTGAGGGTACTATGGTGTTAAATGCTGAGCTGTAGCCAATGAACAGCATTCTTACATACAGTTGAAGTCGGAAGTTTACATACACCTTAGCCAAATACATTTAAACTCAGTTTTTCACAATTCCTGATATTTAATCCTAGTAAAAATTCCCTGCCATAGGTCAGTTAGGATCACCACTTTATTTTAAGAATGTGAAATGTCAGAATAATAGTAGAGATAATGATTTATTTCAGCTTTAAATTTACAAACCTGACTCAGTTACACCAGCTCCGTCAGGAGGAATGAGCCAAAATTCACCCAACCTATTGTGGGAAGCTTGTGGAAGGCTAACTGAAAAATTTGACCTAAGTTAAACAATTTAAAGGCAATGCTACCAAATACTAATTTAGTGTATGTAAACTTCTGACCCACTGGGAATGTGACTAAAGAAAAGTTGAAATATATCCCTCTCTCTATTATTCTGACATTTCACATTCTTTAAATACAGTGGTGATCCTAACTGACCTAAAACAGGGAATGAATTTTTCCTTGGATTAAATGTCAGGAATTGTGAAAAACTGAGTTTAAATGTATTTGGCTAAGGTGTATGTAAACTTCCGACTTCAACTCTATGTTCCTGTCGGCGCAATGCACTGAAAATCCCATTGCCTGTACAGACTCTGACAGCATGTCCCCAGCTAGCCATGTCTCCTTGAAACAGAGTATGTTACATTCACAGATATCTCTTTGGAAAGCAACTCTTGCCCTAATTTCGTCGACTTTGTTAACTTGGGACTGGACATTAGCAAGTAATATACTCGGAAGTGGTGGGTGGTGTGCGTGCATCCGAAGCCTCACTAGAAAACCGCTCCGGCACGCTCTCCTCCGACGGCGTTGTTTCTGGGTCGGCCTCTGGGAGGTGCAGACAAAGGACCTGATTTGGGAAAGTCGTATTCCTGGTCTTAGTGCTGGTTAGTTGACGTCTCTCTGAAATCCAATAGTTCTTCCCGGCTATATGCAATAACACTTATTGCATATAGCCGGTTTTCTGGGCTAACAATGTAAGAAATAATACATTAAAAAAACAATACTGCACAGTTTCCTAAGGGCTTGAAGCTAAGCTGCCATCTCTATCGGCGTCATCTTGCTTGTAATTGCTCATAATCTAACCATTTTATTCATATTTACAGATGGCAAACAAGTTTGTTATTAAGGCACATGAAAGTTCACATCTTCCAGAAGGCATTTCTGCCAAAAAACGCATTCTGATAAAAAAAAGTTTAAATTCAAATGGCTCTCCTGTACGTCGCACGACATACACCTAGTTTCCTGAAACGAGTCTCATATTCAATACTTGAATTCAATATTCAAGTATGTGTATTACTTGTCATCACTTTCTTTCCTACCAGTTAAACCTGATGCAAGGTTAAACCTGAAAATTGAGAAGTTGCCTAATTGTAATGTAAACTCATATCAACCAATATTTCCCATCATATTTACAGTGCCAGTCAAACGTTTGGACACACCTACTCATTCAAGCGTTTTTCTATATTTTACTATTTTCTACATTGTAGAATAATGAAGACATTAACACTATGAAATAACACATCAATCATGTAGTAAAGTGTTAAACAAATCAAAATATATTTTAGATGTTTCAAAAAAGCCACCCTTTGACAGCTTTGCACACTCTTGGCATTCTCTCAACCAGCTTCACCTGGAATGCTTTCCAACAGTCTTGGAGTTCCCGCATATGCTGAGCTGTTTTTCCTTACAGGAATTTATTTGGCCAAGTGCATCTGCGGTCTCTGCTCAGTTTGGCAGCTGTGGGAGAGAGATGCCTGTGTGCTTCCTGGTTTACAGGATCTCTTTTCTGCAGTCTTGAAGATCCCTCCGCGACACACGATGCAGCGCGGTCGTTCAGCTACATATGATTCGCTGTCAGACACTGACTTGTCATTCCCACTAGCCATCACTAACCACTGTCGTCAAATGGACTCATGCTAGCCACAAGTTCTGACTGAGCTCAAATTGTCATGAAACGCATATACAGCTGTGAGTTTCTCGCTCTTTCATACAAACTTATAACGAGGAGTGCCCACAATGCGTTTTGTGCGGGGAAGTGCTTAGTAGTGCTTCGACAATGGAAAAGTCAGTCAGCTAGCAAGGCATTGTTGTCATTTTAAAACAGGTGGTGATAAGCAGAAATAAAAGAGTACTTACTAACTCATAGTAGTAGTTGTGAGTTTATCTTTAAAACAATCCCCTGGCCTTGTAGACAAATAATAGCTAACATTAGCCAAAGCAAGCTAACAGCCCTTAGTAACATTACAGACGAAGATGAAAAATGTTCAGGCTTACTGTACATCTTACTTTTGAAATTATTGTTGAAAACAAATCTAGGTTGGAACTGTTGCTGTTAAAATACAAGTAATAATTTTTATTCTGAACTGGAATGAACTGATTGAAGCAAGATGCTTTTTGAGGCAAACACACACAGTTCTGGGTTGCTCATCTACAGCAGGAAGCGGTCTCCTGCCTGACAGAGAAAGCAGTAGATGTTCTGATCCAGTTTGGCACCACATACTTATGCGAGTCAGGGTTCTCAACTCTAGCATACTTAAAAAAACAAGTACAGAAACAGACTCCATGCTGAGCATGACCTCCGTGTTGCACTGTCAACAACGGAACCCAGAATCAGTTTATTTCCAGATAAAATACAATACATATTTTGATTCTGAACAGCAACAGTTCCAACCTAGACTTTCAACAATAATTTCTACAGTAAGATGTACAATAGGCCTGATAATTTTTCATCTGTACTGTTACTTAGGGTTGACCTATCAAAAAGACTGTGTGTGTGTGTTCTTTTATTCATCTGTGTGATGTGATCAGTTTATTCCAGTTCAGAATGAAAATGATTTATTGTATTTTAACAGCAACAGTTACATCCTAGACAGATATGTAGGAGTGTTTTTAAATGGGGTGAAATAAACATGAATAGATATTTATATGGATATTCAATTTCATTGTTATGTTTTTGTCTATATTGCATTTGTTTTAGGCATAAAGGCAATGAAATGCACCGATATTTATGTATAGTTGCATATTTTCCTAAGCTTGGGTCCCAGGAAAACACAGAATTTCTCATGTGGGTCCCAGGCTGAAAAAGTTTAAGAACCCCCGGCTTAAAGTAATGGACTGTCGTTTCTCTTTGCTTATTTGAGCTGTTCTTGGACTCTGTTTTTTTACCAAATAGGGCTATCTTCTGTATACCACCCTTACCTTGTCACAACACAACTGATTGGCTCAAACGCATTAAGAAGGAAAGAAATTCCACAAATTCACTTTTAATAAGGCACACCTGTTAATTGAAATGCATTCCAGGTGACTACCTCATGAAGCTGGTTGAGAGAATGCCAAGAGTGTGCAAAGCTGTCATCAAGGCAAAGCGTGGCTATCTGAAGAATCTCAAATATATTTTGATTTGTTTAACATTTTTGGGGTTACTACATGATTCCATATGAGTTATTCATAGTTTTGACGTCTTCACTATTATTCTACAATGTACAAAATAGTAAAAATAAAGAAAAACCCTTGAATGAGTAGGTGTCCAAACGTTTGACTGGTACTGTGTATATTTATTTTAAGAACGGGCCTAAGCACACTTCATACAAAATGGAAACATCAGTGAGTTGTCAGAGCTGGATCTGAGTCCCTCACCTGTTATGATACACTACAGCAGTGTATGCTTCTTTGGTGTAGTCTGCACAGCTAGACTTGCCAAAAATCACCTGGGGGAAGAGAGACGAGAAAGAAACTTAGATGAAGAACAGCATACAGGGGTTGAATTACAGAGGACCAGAGGAAGAGAGGCAACATACAGTGGACATTAGACTTATGTTTGTCTGCATGTGTTAAAATGATGTGTTTAGTAACAGAGCTCAAATATACTTGAACACCATTCTTCACAATCCATTTCCAAGAAATCAGTCCAGGATTGTGCAGCAGTACCTGGTAAAGCACCAAAATACACTAATAACTCTAAGAAGAATTCTCGTGGGAGGGTGAGCTAAGAAGAATGTGTGTGAGAGGGTGAGCTAAGAAGAATTATTGTGGCTGGGTGGGCTAAGAAGCATTCTCGTGTGTGTGTGATTGTTACCGGCATTGCGTTGTTGGGGTCCTCCCCGTTCATGAACTGCACTTTCACTGTGATGTTCCGGGCTGAGCCTTGACGGTTGGCGAAGTTCAGGCTGTGTGGGTTCACATACAGCAGGTTGCTGGAACACACACGTATATAGACACGCATTTTCCATCGTGAAACCAAACCACCTTCCATCAAACAGGAACACATGAACTCAACTGACATAGCAGCACTGTTGATACTGTATGTATCAACAGCTCTTAGTGAATTTCACAACATTGTCCCCTCGCCATTTTCCTTAGGACATTACATACCTCCTACACATAATGTACTGAATATAACACCTGTACAGTACTATCAATAGGTCAGTGACTGGAGTGACCAAGGCCATCAGGGTAGGCCTCTGTGGCCACTGCCTGGTGGAAAAAGGAGGCTCGTCCTGTCAATCACTCTGGATCCACGGCAACTAAATCCTCTGCTGGGCTAGATTGGTGGTGGTGGTGGTGGGGGGGGTGGGGGGGGGGGGGGCAACATTTGCCTTACTGCACCACTGCTGGGGGAAGGTGCAATAATGCCATGGCCAACTGCGCTTGTTCAATACCGTCAAAGAGGTATAATGTTCATCATCGATGAAAGATATGTAAATTGGACAGTTATTTTACTTTTTTTTAAGTGTCTATAGTGGCAATTGGACAATACTGTGGTAGCCTATAGGTCCAAAAGTTGATGTTTAAAAAAAGTCCTCCTCTCTTCTCCACAGGCAGTAAGCAGCGGGGCTTCAGTTAACACTAGAAAGGTAGAGAGTGTCATAATGACGCAAAACAATTTAGAAATGTATTACTGCCATTTTTTAAGTCATGGTATAAAGTATAATGCCATTATTGCGTTTGTGCTGATTTTCACTATTCACAAGCACACTTGGCACTTATACGGATGTTTAGGCTACTGATATTTTCTTGATTTGACCGGGGGTCTTGGTGGTTTAGGTATTTATATTTGTTTTGTTGTTATAAAAATAAGCTTTTACTCTGTTCCCATTTACATGATTTTTGTTTCATAGTTGTAACAAAGACACTCCACGAATAACATTTATTTTACACTTGAAACTGTTTTTAGTCGTTTTTAGTTTTTACATATAGCCTACAGTACCAAACAAATGAACATGTTACGTTATATCAAATATATATTATTTTTGTTGCAGTCACACTTTATTTAGATAGTCCATCTGTAGATACTATACAGATGGTTGTACTATCAATAAACTAGCTGTATATAACCAACTGCTTGCTAAGTTACGGTTAGGTAAGGGTTAAGGTTAGGTTAAGGGTTAATTTACAGTTGGGATAAGGGTTGGGGTTAGGACAAGGGTTAGTAGATAGTTAGTTGAAATGTAACTGACAGTATGTAGATAGTCCATCTGTAGATGCATTACAATCCAATCCAAATAAGGTGGTACCAATACAATAGCATATATTTAATCTATTTATTAGACGATTAGAATGTTGAAAAGACGTGTCATTGCCACGAAGGGAGGTACAATGAGGCCAGGCTTTTCTAGTGTTAACAAGCTGGACACAAACGCTTTAGGGTTCCCAAGGTTACGACCACAGAACGTCCGAGGCAGCCACAGCGCAGTGGCCTGACCACATTGACGTAGATTCCGCCGCAGGGTAGGTCCCCCTAGGACCACAGCTGTGACGACAAACGGCTGAAACCGTGGGAATCCCTCATCCTCTCTCTCTCGGTTCATCTCCCTCACTCACGCTATATCTATCTAATTTCCTCTCCCTTTGTTCCTCCCTCCTCCTTTCCCTGTCTAGTAGCTGGTCACGTGTCTCCGTGAAGGTGAAGAGCTGGATGATTTTTTTGATCTGCCTGATTGTTCTTTGAGGCACTCATGTTGATTTTAGAATGATGTAATTGCATTGCAATAACCCCCAGGAAAAAGCCATTCTTACACATACGGACCAGATACAGCTCCCTTTTCAGCACGGGGCCAATTCTCTCCTATTGGTCATTCAGCCTCAACAGATTCATCTCAGGTTAATCAATTATTTGACTCAGAGTAGCTGCATAACCAAACCGAGCCTAAGCACCGTTTCGGAGTCACACAGTCAACACTCGCCTCCCACTGTAGGCCTACTACATGTCCCAATGTGAATATTGTACCGTCTGTGCTCCCCACAGATGTAGGAAGGAGAACATATAGGGAGTAAGGAATCATGTAGCCAGCTTTAAGCTAAGCAAGCACAGCTCAGAATCAGGTAGGAATGGTGTTTGTTCAGAAACCCATATTTACTAAGGACATATTACAGCCAGAGTCTCTGTACTATATGAACAAATAGCCAGCGTATCTGCATTTGCTATGAACATTGCTATGCACTAGAGTAGGGATGAGTAACTTTGCTGGGGGTGGGGGCCACCAAAAAAATCTGAACTCATCAGCAGTTGCTCACGGGTCCAAGTACTACACATTTTGCCATGGGACGGAGAGAAATGTTAGTTTTTAGTAAGATATTTGAGTGAGACTGACTAACAAAATCAATGGGCCCTGTAATTCGACCATGATAACAAGTTTAGATAGCTGGCCGCTAAACTAACTTAGTAATCTAAAATAAATTAGCTAGCATGGACTAATTGACTGACTATCAGTGACTGACATAAGAGAAAAACTGCTGATGCACAAACACATTTCATAATGGGGGGGGTGTTGATCCGAGGGCCTTGAAAAGGGGGGCCACCAGTTGCCCATCCCTGCACTAGAGTTACCCGAGTTACCTGTAATGGCATGGCGAGTTGTGTCATGCATTTACAGGATACAAATGCTAAAGAAACTAACTAACTACCTCCCCACAATGTGCCTCTGTTGAAGGTAAGTTGCTGTCCATCACTCTTTCCTCATTACGTATTGGTGTTTTATTTGAAACTTTTGGGGACCCCAAAATAAAGTATAGCCACCGCTTTTCAGTTGGATAAACAACCTAAAAAAGGCCAAAAGTTGCTAAAAAAAGTCCTAGAGGCCCCACCAACTCTCTGCCCCAACCCACCCACACGTACACCCAATAAAACATATAGTAGAGTAGGACTAACATGATTTAGAGTCACTGAACCACATTGAAACATGCTGTCGAGACAGTTTGACCAACATCTCAAAGTAGTCAGATTATTGGGAGCATTAAAATAATCTTGGCTAAGTAGGAGCAACAAAAGATGCTCACAAAGAGAGCACGGTCAGATTGCAGAACTAGAATAGTCAAATGTGGCAACAGAACGCAATAACAATTTAGGCCCGCCTTCATAATCATCACTGGTGGAAGCTTGGAATTTTACAGTAACGATATAGTGGATATGAAACGACAAGCCAAGAACAAACCACTGACTAGGAATTCCTATTAAAAGTGATTCATTAAAATAGATATTTAGATAGATCAGAAAGACTAGACTACATTAAATCAGAATAGTACGATCAAACAAAACCAAAATGAGTTCACAGTCGTCTACATGTAGGACATTATTCTCCCCCAATGCAAAATACAGCAAATACCATAGCATTGATGACATCCACCTGCCTCTCTCAGTACCTACAGCACACCTCATCTATGCCCAGCGAGAGGGACCTGAGAGAGTGATGCTGGGCTGATTCAGCAGGACGTTAAATCAAACCCATAGACAACAATTGTGTGACATTATGAATCATGGTGAGGTGTGGCTGCTATAAGGTGAGATTGATAGGGACAAATGAGCCATCATCTGATGGCCTTCCACTGTGGGCTTTCTGCTGATCAGCTAAAGCAGGGCACTGCAGATGGAGGCTGGGTGGGGTGTGGTGGGGGATTTGGGAGGTTAAGCGGGAGGGGGGGGGCGAGCTGTCATGCTAAAGGGGTGTATTTGCTATTCGCTCACTGCAGTGATTTGTTTGTTTATGAAGGGAGGGGGTTGAGGGGGCCCCCCGAGGGGATTTCAGGGGGCCCAGTAGCTCAAACATAACAGGGCTTAATGATCAACTAATCTACCCTTCCCTTGCTGGACTGGGGTATATAACACAGGCCTGCCTGCTGCTCTCACATCTTTCTAGCAGAGTGACAGAGAGAGAGGTAGAGGGAAAGAGAGAGAGTAAGAGGTGTACAGACAGACGGAGAGTGAAAGTAGGGCAGCGGAAGGAAGAACAGAGAGAGAGACTACTTCTTGCTATTCCACGATTGCTGAGAGAGATTTGACCATGAAGCTCTTCTGCCTCTTGTTCCTGCTGGGTGTGTCTACAGTTCAGGCAGCTCATCAGGACACCTCCAGGGTCTACCCCACCGTAACCTCGCAACTCCAGCCCCAGACGCAGCCTCCAGCCGAGGCCAAGTCCCGCTTTGCCATGCTGGACGATGTCCGTCTCCTTGCCAACGGCTTGCTCCAACTGGGTCAGAGCCTCAGGGAGTTTGTCCACAAGACCAAGGCCCAGATCAACGACATCTTTCAAAAACTCAACATCTTTGACCGCTCTTTCTACCAGCTCTCTGTGGTCACCTCTGAGATAAAGGAGGAAGAGGAGGAGCTGAAGAAGACCACCACATTCCTCAAGGCCAACAACGAGGAGATCCGGAACCTGTCACTGGAGATCAACTCCAAGATCAACAGTATCCTGCAAGAGAGGAGCCAGCTACAGAGTAAAGTAGGAGGGCTGGAGGAGAAACTGAAGGGACTGTCGGAGAGCATGATACCCGCAGAGCAGCTCAACGAGATCAAGTCACTCAAGGTACACTGCTGACCTTCACTCATTAAGTCAGTACTGAGATTTATTACTTATTTTGTTTCAATGTGAAATGTCTTTGTTCTAGAATAAGATTCAGTGTTTCTGGCACACATATTCAACATATTTAAACATATACAATTCCTACTGAATATTGCATCAAATGTTCTTTTGCTGAATTCATTGAGAAGTTTAAGTTATTAATGAACACATACATTTTTAATGAGTAGTAATGATTTCAATTTCAAGTTATGCCATTGGGAAATGTATTTTAATGTGAGCATTAACTAGACAGTGTTAACTGGTCTGTTTCAGGATGTGATTGAGACTCAGGAGAGGACCATCACGGACCTGCTGAAAGCTGTGAGGGAGCAGCACGATCAGCTCAACCACCAAAAGACTAAGATCAAGACTCTGGAGGAAAAGGTACACATCTCTGTTGCTGGCCATTTCATTCATCCCTGTTCAATCAGTGTATATAAAAGGCCACTAAAAACATTTGAGACAACACCGTACCGTTTTTAATTTTGCCTGCTATTCCAGATCAGCATTGACAATTTCCAGGACACGACTGACAAAGCAGCTGATTCCAACTTGGAGACGCCAGACATGTTCGAATACCTGACAAGCAACTCCAATGGTTCGGACGCAGACCTATCCATGGACTGCAGTGATCTGTTCAACAGAGGCGAGAGAAACAGCGGGGTGTACTCTGTCAAGCCAAACCAGTCTGAGCCTTTCAACGTGTACTGTGAACTGACCTCAGGTAAGACACAATCCCGTCTCAAATTCTCAACCAACTAGGTGACAGTAATGTGTCAAGCCATTTCTTTGCACTACATACAAGCGTTAGCAGTTGATGTTACTCTTCAAACACACAAACCCCAAAGCAAATCAGGGGGAGGAAAATAGGTTTATTCACCAAAGAGAACAAATCATGCGGGGAGGTAGATAGATGTTCATGCTCCCCCATCCTCAGTGATTCTCTCAACAGAACAAAGCAACAGGATGTAATTTATAACCCCCCACACACTAGCCTGTGGCTGACCAATTAGAAGTCCTTGCAGTACAACCAAATAACAAGTATCCTGCTCCAGACTCAATGTACAGACGATTCAGACCAATGAAAACATAGCACACGTAGCTATGAATTCAGGACTGACAATCCTAGGAAATAAGTGCTTCCTACGACTTTCCCTAATCAGTCTAGAGAAATGAACAGGACTTTGTTGTTGTTGTGTTTCTCTGTCCATGTATTGACTACATGTCCCATCTCCCACATCTACAGAAGGAGGATCAACAGTCATCCAGAGTAGGGAGGACGGGTCTGTGGATTTTGACCAGGCATGGGAGAAATACGAGAACGGATTTGGGGATCTGGAAGGTTAGTTTGGCTTATTTCTTTCTATCAGTACATTTTGTCAGCGGTTTGGACAGTAGAGCCCGACCGATAGGTTTTTTGGGGTTCGATACAGATTCCGATTTTTGGGGGGAGAAAAGGTACAGATGCCGATATACTGTTTAACTGCGGGGGAAACTAAGGAAAGTGTCATTTTCCCCACTGAATTCTCATAAATTGCCATCCAAATGAGCAATTGTCCAATCTCTATGCTTCAAATGTTGATTAAATACATTGTGACAATAATGACATGAGAATGGCCGCAAGTGTTCAGATAAGCATTAGATTCCCTTTTTTCATCACATTTATTGTGCGTTGCTTATCGTTGGACTAATATCGGCCGATAATATCGTTGAACCAATATATCGGTCGGGATCTAGTAGACAGTCAATACATCTCTATCCATAAAGAACGAAAAAATGAATGATATCTTTATGGCTCAACTCAACTGCAAGCACCCATACCTGATTATGCCTTTATATCCTGATTCCAGTCTACAAAGGCCTGTAGGCATTCAAAGCAGGAAACAACCAATACAGCCACACATTAC
The DNA here is from genome assembly GCF_016432855.1 of Salvelinus namaycush. NCBI lineage: Eukaryota > Metazoa > Chordata > Actinopteri > Salmoniformes > Salmonidae > Salvelinus > Salvelinus namaycush. Next base: position 39,101,830 of record NC_052314.1, on the reverse strand, counting down.
CACTCTTAAGTACTTCCTGAAGGAACAGTGGACAGGAAACAGTTATTGTAAATTAGCTTATCAGGCACCCGTTGACAGGTTGACTTCCTCCATTGTCTGACTAGACAAAGCAATAGCTGCACTTAACTTCAGCCAGGCTTGGACCCCAGCTCATAGGCATATAGTCCTACTGCATTCCAACAATGCCACAGGTCCTTTAAGCTATAAATTGTTCAGTGTCAGTTTCCGTCACTGCTACGAGCGTAATTATGTCATCACACCCATGACTACAGTATGCAGCCAGGGGCTAGGGAAAATAGTACTGAGTGTCAGAACTTGCCCCACACTATTTAACACGAGTCATGGGCCATGGCATACAGAACAAAACAAAGTAGCTAGGCCTACAGTATAGAATCTGAACTAGCTTTATGGCCATTTGATGGCATTGTATGTGTTTGTGATCTGTTAAAGTAGAGTTCTGACATTTGTGTGTGATCTGTGTTACTATAGAAGTGTTCTAACAGAATGTGTTTGTTCTCTGTGTTATCATAGGACAGTTCTGACAGAATGCGTGTTTTATCTGTGTGTTGTAGCTCTATGGCCATTCAATGACATTTGTGTGTGTTATCGGTGTTATTGTAGGAGAGTTCTGGCTGGGCCTGAGGAAGATCCACAGCCTTGCTGGTCAGGGTGAATCTATCCTGCGTATTGAGCTGGAGGACTGGAAGGAGGAGAGGAGGTCTGTAGAGTACCAGTTCACCCTGGAGGGACCCCAGGCCCACTACACCCTCCACCTCACCCACCTGTCTGGTGATCTGCCCGACGCCATGGGCAACCACAGTGGCATGAGGTTCTCAACCAAGGACAGAGACAACGACAACCACCAGGACTCCAACTGCGCCAAAAACTACACAGGTATGTATAGACTACACACCTGATGCAACTACAGGTACTGACTACACACTTGGTACAGGTTCACAGCACTGGCTGGTACCATACACCTGTTAAAGACATTTCCAAGCAGGCAGCAGAGATTGACTATGAGTTCTAGACTTGTTATATAATTTAACCCATTTCTGGCAGGTGGCTGGTGGTTCAATGCCTGTGGTGACACCAACCTGAACGGCAGGTACATGTGGCTGAGGTCAAAGGGTCGTTCCATGAGGAGGAAAGGAATCCAGTGGAAACCTATGGGGACCTCATACTCTCTCAAGACCACCAAGATCTCCATACGACCCGCCTCACCCGCCCCCCTCACCTCAAGCCCCCCATAACCTCGTCCCCACCTACATTACACCTCGTTGGTATGGCAACAACAAATACACCCCCTCTCGCCGTAACCTTCCACTTACCCACCCTCACATTACACATTGTTGGCATGGTAGCAAAAGATAGAGCAGTTGTTGACAGTAGAAAAAATGTCAGCCGCCAATAACAGCCAGCCAACAAATTTGTATGACAGAGAAAATAAGCTGACTCGTCAGAATGATGCAATTAGCAGTCAGCCAGTCAATGACCTCACAAATTGTTTCCAGAAACACATAGAGTTGGGTAACAACTGGGAGGGGTAATCAGTTTTATAAGAGCCAAGTTTTGGTTTGGATGGAATGTCAGATGATTCAACACTGTCTGTCCTGGTCTGCAACACATCCCAGCACTGAGAAGTTAGGCTACCTTCAATGGGTGATTTTTTTTTCTTCTCAATTAAGCAATTTATGTAACCGACAGAACACTCTGCTTTAGATAAGTTACTACTCATTATGTTAAATGAATGAACTACATGTGACAAAGGCATAATCCTCAGGCATGTCCTTATCCACTGATTTATCACTCTATATTGTGTTTCTGCACATTTGGTGGCTGTTGCTGAATGTACCAAATATTCACACGTAAGTAGACAAAATATCAACATGATGCATAGATCTTCAAATGTATATGAGCTTAGTGTTTTCACCATCTTTTTAAAAACTTTATACTGTATTTAAAACCATTTTGATGTTCTATTAAATGTGCTGCCAGGTTAGTTAACGTCAGGTCATTTACATTGGTCATATTGACTCTTGTCTCCTGCCAACTCTTATCTTTCTGCTGCATTTAAAACGGCTGCTACTTACTGTACATATTTTATGTTTCTTACTAATTATTGCTGAGCGATTAAATTAAATTGAGTTTTTTCCCCCCATTATTAAACTAATTGACCGACGTTGGTTCAATTACTTGAATTCCATTTCATTTTGTTTTTGTCAGTTCAACGCGCCGTTCCTCTAGAGAAATAATAACAAGCAAGAGAGAAATCAGATCAAGAATGAACTGAAATGCTAAACATAGTTTTTCAATCGAATAATATTTAACCTTGTTCAGCGCAGTGGTAATTAACTACAATGCCCATAATCCATTGCGCCTGTACTGCCTTCCATATGTTACTCCCGGCCATATGCATGAGAGAGTTATGTACACAAAACCGACAAAAGGGATAGAGACAGTTTGAGAGGTAGCTCTACCCGATTGACAGTTGTAGTATTTGGTAATTAGCAGTCTTGAAAGTTATTTTTCATAGAGCATAGGCAGCTAGCTACTAGCTTAGCTAAATAGGATAACTCGTTGGAGAGAACGTCAGATGGTTGTCTGGCTGGCTGCTACTGCCTGAGCAGAGATGAGATGACTAACAAATTAAATAGAATAAAAAGTAATAAGACTGTTAGAATGTTTTGGCAATTGGATGTTCTCAATATTTGGCTTTGGATTATTTATTAAAAAGCTCTAAAATCATTTTAAGGTAATCATTTAATGTAAAAGTGTTTTTTTGAACCAAAATCGAAATCCTCCAAAAAAACACTAATTGCTCAGCACGATTACTTCCACCTTATCAGAGAGACTCTGGTAAACTACTGTATATTTATAATGACAAATAAAACCATCATACTCAAAACAAATATACTGCTGTCCTTTGTATTCTTTGCCAAGGAAAAACCAACAAACTGAGCTAATGATCTAATGCCATCGAAGCAGTTTTAGGCAACGCTTCACCAACCACAGGTCATCACACCCCTGGCCTATAAACGCAACAGTTGAGTCTGATCAGCCCGCAATGCTGACAACAATCCTGAAACATTATTTGCATTAACCATCTTATGCAAGTGAGAGGCCAATATACAGTACACTCAACCTACAGTGAGTAAATGGCATTTGCTACTGTACCCAGATGTACTGTACCGCTTATCCAATCGACATGTAAATGTACAGCGGGTAAATAAACTTCAGAGCTCACAGCATTTTCTACCATAGAATTAGAATACTAGAATGGACATGAACCTTCTTATGACGGTATAAATGGTAAGCAATGTTGGTGAGTTGGTCAACCATGCCAGTGCTGTGATAAGATAGTGTAAGACAATTCATTTGAAGATGACCTGCACTGTGCGTATGTTAGCTAGCTAAACAGACAGGTTTAGTGGAATGATTGCAGTAGTTCTTCAAATTAAACTGCCAACACGACAACATTCCATACAAACAATGCAGTCAATCCACAGCCATACAGTGGCTGAAATAAGTTGATGATAGGACTTAGACAAGTTGGAAATGCAAGTACTGGTATTGTACTATCACTCATAGCTTTCCAAGAAAGCAAAAATGGAGACATGGTCCGTTGACATATTTCCCCATCTCAGGAGGTAACTATAGCAGGTGCCTATTTAAAGTAACAGGGTTGACGATTTAAATCGACGACTTAATCTTATATCAGTCATAAATCCCTGTGTGACAGGGGGAATGGAAGCTTGTTGTGTGCAACAGGGAGTGGCAATTGAATGCAAGCGTCACAAAAAGTCATTGCTAAAACATTTATAACCCGTCTATCTTTGAGTAAGAGGGATGGCGTGTAATGCTCGACCGGCTCAGTTTTCAACCACAAAACCCCAGAAAATTGCCAAAAAGGGTAGAACCTAAATTAATCACTAATCACATTAAATAAATTGTTTTCGCCTTTGCGTCGTCTCACTGAAATTTTGTTACTCTTTCAAATGACTGTTTGACTTGTTGACTGCTCGATCCACACAGCAGACATTGTGGGCTAGTTTAGGAATGCTGTGTTACACGTATAGCGCACAATTTTATGTGGCGTCATTACGTCATGTACCTTCGTTATATAGATATGCACGTCAGCTTCGACATCGGTTTTGCACATCGGGCATTAAACTATGTTGCCATTTTTAGCTAATATCGGCCATTTCCGATATGTTCACCGATATATCGTGCATCCCTAATGACAGGATTTCTGATATATCCCATTTTACTTTTATTTTCCTGCATACGTAAAAGCAGGAAATGCATCACCTACAGTATGCCTCTACTGCCATTTATTCCAATTAGAATCGTTTGGATTTCTCCCTGACCAAAATGGCTGCCATTACCAAACCATTCTGGAACTTTGAGAGTTAATGATATATCCCTCCTAGTAATGTAATAGTTTGTAACACATCAATCTCCTTAACCAGGAAGTATGCAGAGCAACTAAAGCAGAGTTACTAAAGCTGGCAGGAGCTCAATCTAGGAAGGCCCTGACTGCTATCAGGAGACAAACAAGGCCTCAGGGCAGCTGAAGTGGCCATGTCAACACAACCTGTGATAAGGGTCCTCTCGCTCTTTCTTTCTCTCTCTCTCATTCCCTCCATGCCACCACAGTGTCTGATAAGAGCCCTCTCTCCCTCCCTTCATCTCCCTCTTTCTCTCTCGCCATGTCAACACAGCGTCTGATAAAAGTCCTCTCTCCCTCACTCTCTGACCTTGACTAAAATAGCAGCAGGGCTCAAAAGGTCACTCAACACAAGGCTGTGTGCAGTTAGTCAGTCGATCTGGCAGTCACACGGGACATGGGGTGCTGTTACAGATTGTTACATGTTGAACCTGGTGCGCCATGGCTAGAAGGAAAGCTTAATATCAACAGGAAGGCCTGTAGGTTGTGTGTTGTGCTGCTCTGTTACAGTAGTGTTACCCCCATGGCTCAGATGAAAGCGAGACACAGAGTGGAAGGGAGAAAGACCGTTTGGTTTGTCTGTGTCCTCCAGGCTCCAGTGTGTTTGATCAGAACAGTTAGATGGAAATACACAGTCTCAAAAACAGAAAGGACTTCATGTGTGTCACATTCCCCTTGACGACTAGGAATGACATCAACGTGTCAGGAATGCCCTGTTGATGGTATTAGATTGTAAGTCTAAGGATGGTATTGGATTACAAATTCAAGCCCTCTAGCACAAACTTCCGCTGTACCTTACTTCATTGTTAAACTACAGACTTACCAGACCCGATCACAGGGATGGCAAACTCTATAAGTCCCGTTGAACTGTTGAGGAAAGTGATTGCTTTTCATTAATTGCTTGTAAGTACTGTATGTTTTTATTGCATTGCATTTGTAAAATGCTGTATTTGTATGCAGGGCTCTCTTGAAAAAGAGGCCTTGGTCTCAATGGGATTTCCCTGCTAAAATAAAGGTTAAATAAATATCCATGCATGTCATCTTGTTATGTTGCCTGCTGGTTGGTAGAGTGTATCATTACACGTAGCTGGTGTTGGGTAAGGCTAAGTAATGTACAGTGCATTCGAAGAGTATTCAGACCCCTTCACTTTTTCCACATATGTTACGTTACAGCCGTATTCTAAAATGGATTAAATTGCTGTTTTTTACTCATCTACACACAGACACACTCCACCAAAATGTCAAAGCAAAAATAGGTAAAGAATTTTTTCAAAATGTATATAAAAAAAAAAAAAAATGAAATCACATTTACATAAGTATTCATTATGTAAATAAAGTTAGTTTTTCCATTTTAAATACCTGTTTTCGCTTTGTCATTACGGGGTATTGTGTGGAGATTAACGAGCAAAAACATTTTGTTAATCCATTTTAGAATAAGGCTATAACGTAACAAAATGTGGAAAAAAGTAGAAAATAAATACTTTCCGAATGCACTGTAAGTAGTATTGTTTCATTACCTGTAGGTGGTGTTGGGTAATGCTAGCTAGGTAATGTACAGTAAGTGGTATTGTTTCATTACCTGTAGGTGGTGTTGGGTAATGCTAGCTAGGTAATGTACAGTAAGTGGTATTGTTTCATTACCTGTAGGTGGTGTTGGGTAATGCTAGCTAGGTAATGTACAGTAAGTGGTATTGTTTCATTACTTGTAGGTGGTGTTTGGTACGTAGACGTCCTTGGGTGGGAACTCTAGTATCTCCCTGGTGGGGCGGACCCTGCTGTCTGGGTAGGGCTTGACCTGCTGGAGGTCAGGGGTCAAGCAGTAGTGGGGGTTCTCTGGGGCCGGCGAGATGTCAATCTTCAGCTGGGCTGGAGGGAACAAGACAGGGTAAACAACATCACACACAGAGCTCTACACCTCAACGAATATCTAAGCCTAATGGACTGATATGGCAGTGGTGCTCTCTCACTGGAAGTTATATGTAAGTCAGACGTTTTCAAAGTGTGGGGCGCCAGAGAGTTTTAGTGGAGGCGTGAAAGGAAAGTTAAACTGTATTCTCTTCTCTAATACCATCGCAGGGAAAACACACCTTTTAAAGCAGATTTGATGGATACATTTAAAAAGAGGGGTGTCCCAGCTTTCCAGTGATACCACATTTACTTCTCAACTCCTAGAGTTGTGCACATGGCATCATAAAAAATACGCATATACAACAACCAGTTTGTAGCATGGTTTAGGCACAACTGTGCAACCAAACTCTTAAAAGGGCAGCGGCATTTTAAAAATGCCAGACATACTTTGTAACAGAAACCAAAATATATTATTTTCAGATTAAATAATAAATTACTTGGATATCCTGAAAGCACTTTCATTGATTTCATTTTAAATAGGTCAGTAGCATGTTCATTAAGTTGTGCAGAGCATGATTTAACTCCTACAGGCCCACTGTGACGCCAGCGTGTTCTGGACTTCTAACCCCTTTAAAACTAAGACTTCTGTGTTGTGCCATTGGATTTGTCTATTTGTTCTGCATCCATTGATACCAACCATTCGTCTGTGATTAATGGGGGCTGAGCTAGAGCAGTGTTTGTGAGACAAGGGCAAATCCCAAAGGGGCCAGGGGCGGGGTCTATAATACTGTAATAAGCTCACATAGTTGCTGTCAAACACCAAACAGTTGTCACTGACTAGTTGGATATTAATTTCCACTGAGCAAACAATATCTGTAAGTATACATTTCTGTACACAAATTCATTATCAGGTTTTTGCTTTGGAAAAACATAATTTGACATTTGTCAATAAAACTCATGAATGTAACTTTTTATGTCAAATTGTTTGTGTTCCGCTTGTAGACCTGGCTTTCCTGAAAATAAAATGGTAAAACACTTAATTGTGAGGCTAAATATAAAGACTGGAAAGTCAGATAAATAAAAAGCTACTTTTTTCTGGGGTCTCAGAATTAATGCCTTCAATCAGGACAGTGTCCATAAATAAAAAGTTGTTCTCTAACAGTTTTATTGAAACTACCGTATTTGAGAAATTGAATGAATATATTTTTCTTGATTTTCTCTGACGGGAGGCCCATTGTCTCAGACTTTGAAAAAGCCTGATGTAAGTAATTAGATGTGCTTGCTGAAAGCAAAGCACAGCTTTAGAAATGTAATATTATTATCATTATTGCGCTGGAAACTCTAGCACTAAAAAACTGTAAAAACTGTACAAGCTACCAACACCAAAATAACTTTAAAATTTGCAGATTGGCACTGGTCAGAATGCTTTTTGATACTACTTACACTTTTCACACTACAACCATATTTGCATAAATCCCAATGCATTTCAATGGCCATAGACCGACAGGAAACATTCCGGTCGTAACCAGTCTTCCACCGTTTAAGATAGAAACACCATTCAAAGTTTCAAGCGCAGTCTGGAATAGGTTGCATACAGCTTATTGATACCATTTCAATTATAATTTTATTTTTATTTTTATTTAACTTCTATTTATTCAGGGGAACCCAATTGAGACAAGTGTCTCATTCTCAATGGTGCAATGAGAACAAACAATTCAAATATCAACATTATAATGCAATTAAACAGCAACAACAAAAAATACTCCAAGATACATTACAACACAAATAAATGATTACAATCAACCAAAACACTCAGTGAATTCATTCCTTATCAGCGTTCTAAACGGCCCTATTGACACCAGCGATTCAAGACGTAATGAGGATTGTAAATGATTCCAAACGTGGGTGGGGCGTTAAAACTAGAGGTCGACCGATTAATTGGAATGGCCGATTAATTAGGGCCGATTTCAAGTTTTCATAACAATCGGTAATCGGCATTTTTGGACACCGATCATGGCCGATTACATTGCACTCCACGAGGAGACTGCGTGGCAGGCTGACTACCTGTTATGCGAGTGCAGCAAGGAGCCATGGTAAGGTGCTAGCTAGCATTAAACGTATCTTATAAAAAACAATCAATCTTAACATAATCACTAGTTAACTACACATGGTTGATCTAGTTTATCTAGCTTGTCCTGCGTTGCATATAATCGATGCGGTGCTTGTTAATTTATCATTGAATCACAGCCTACTTCACCAAACGAGTGACTTAACAAGCGCATTCGCGAAAGAAAGCACTGTCGTTGCACCAATGTGTACCTAACAATAAACATCAACACCTTTCTTAAAATCAATACACAAGTATATATTTTTAAACCTGCATATTTAGTTAATATTGCCTGCTAACATGAATTTATTTTAGCCTCTTTGGGCTAGGGGGCAGTATTTACACATCCGGATGAAAATCGTGCCCAAAGTAAACTGCCTTTTACTCAGGCCCAGAAGCTAGGATATGCATATAATTGGTCGATTTGGATAGAAAACACTCTAAAGTTTCCAAAACTGTTAAAATAATGTCTGTGAGTATAACAGAACTGATATGGCAGGCAAAAACCTGAGGAAAATCCATCCAGGAAGTGACATTATTTTGAAATGGGTGTTTTTCCATTGAAAGGCTATCCACTATATAAAGGGACATGACCCAGATTGCGTTCCCTATGTCTTCCACTAGATGTGAACAGTCTTTAAACATTGTTTCAGGCTTTTATTCTGAAAAATGTGGCATATTTAGTTAATATTGTCTGCTAACATGAATTTATTTTAACTAGGAAAAATGTGTCACTTCTCTTGCGTTCTGTGGAACAGAGTCAGGGTATATGCAGCAGTTTGGG